>NW_015168705.1:50597-61541 GCF_001447785.1 Gekko japonicus
ATAATAATAATAATAATAATAATAATAATAATAACAACAATAATAACAATAATAATAATAATAATAATGATGATGATGATGATGGTGGCGGTGACAACGACACAACCTCCCCCAAATATTCTTAAATGTGCTTAAACTTTGTTTTTGCTTAAATGTTTCTCACGTTGCTTTTCATAAGACAAACTTGCTATGTATCCTTTCTAACACGCAATGAACAGGCATTCCACTCCACAACTTTTTGTTTTATTTAAAAGAAGGAGTTCGTTGTAGTAGTTCTAGAACAGTTTGTGTATAACTATGCTGCAGCAATAACTCTCTAGAGAACAGCAAGGGCAGGTTTCACTTAGTGCTCAAGGCCTTGATCCACACTCTGTGTGCCAGGGGGTTGCTAGGGGAAACAAGGAAAGCAACCCAGTGCAGAAAGGTAACTGTAGCAACCCTGAAAACTCACCTCACACATTGAAGCCTGCGTTGTGCTTCAAAGTTTGCAACTAGATCCTGGTGTGCTGCTGCTCTTGCACATGGCACTGTAACACAGCATTAAAACAACAAGATAGTTGCAGGCTGGGAATTTTCCCCCAAAACAAAATTCTCAGCCTCCTTTTTCTCCAACTTATTTTTGCAAGGGAGATTGTTGCAAGTAACAGTGCCTCTTGGGAGGCAAGAAAAGTTGTTTTCTTTCTTTTCTTCATTCTTAATGAAATAGAAGTCCTCTGATGATGGCAAGAGACGGTGATCCCAAATACATTTTGCAGGTGGAAAACAGGAGGAAAAACGTCTTTGTGACCCAGCTAGGAGAGCACAGGTAAGGCGATCACTACTAATGTTCATTTTGAATATCTCTGAATGCCGAAAGGATAATTGGTTAGGGCTTGTGGTACGTTAGCGGTCAGTGCCAAACTGATGCAACAGACAGCAGGTTTACATATAGCCAGAAAACATCTGAACAATGAGGAGATGCATGTGTATTATGGGTTTGGGACATGGCATGCTATTTAGCCTCCTACAGTTGCCATGACGTCGTCCCCCCCTGAGCCACCAGTGGGCATTGGGTTGCCAGGTCCAGGATGGGAAACTCCTGGAGATTTGGGGGTGGAGCCTGGGGAGGACAGGGACCTCAATGGGGTACGATGCCACAGAGTCCGCCCTCCAAAGCATCCATTTTCTCCAGGGGAACTGATCTCTGTAGTCTGGAGATGAGCTGTGATTCCGGGGGATCCCCAGGTCCCACCTGGAAGCTGGCATCCCTAACTGGCCTCTGTAATAGAGTACAAGCATTGTATGCAGACGTTTCCAGGGTGAATGTACAAAACTGCTGTGAAATGTTGCTGGCTGTGCAGCCCTGTTGTATCCCTCTTCATTCAGAAGTGAGTTCAATAGGACTTATTCTCAAGTAAATGTAAATATTCTAGCATCACAGCTTTAATATCGAAGGAATTTCGAAGGACATTTTGCCCAAACAGGCATCTTCAAAATCATCCGAATTTTTTGCATCGAGCAAGATGAATTGGCGACCTGAAGTTGTATCACTGTTTCCCAAGAACTATGGAAACTCCTTAGGGGTGTTTTGCTCGGGTAGGTAGAAGCCTCCAAATTTGGTCCTGATTTTGCCTTTGGTAAAAATTCGGTGGCAACTGAAGATCCCAGCTTCTTCAGTTGTGAAAGCTTCAAGACTGAGAAAGACTTACCCTGCCCTGGATAGCCCAGGCAAGCCTGATCTCATCAGAGCTCAGTAGGGCCGACCCTGGTAAGTATTTGGATGGGAGACCTCCGGAGAATACCAGGGCTGGGAGGCCAGAGCCAGGCTATTGAGCCACCTCTGAATGGCCTCTGTACCCCAGTAGGAGTCGCCAGGGGTCACCCTGGCTTCCAGGCATGGGCACACACATGCACAAAACACACACACAAATGCAAAAAATACATTCATTCATTCAATTTATATCTTACCCTCCCTACCATGGCAGGCCCAGGGCGGCTCACATAAAATATAAAACAATTAAAACAGAATTAGATAAAAACAGAGCAATACACTTAAGAATATTATAAAATATAAAGTACTAGCTTATGTCAGATGGCAGGTTAGCAGCATCCTCAGACAACAGCCGGCCAATAAAATAACTGGCTGCTGACAATGTCATTAGTGTTGGGCCAGGGCTACAATTTCTTGGGTGCAGCTCCCTAATCAAAGGCCTGGTGGAAGAGCTCCGTTTTGCAGGCCCTGCAGAACTGTTAGAGGTCACGCAGGGCCCTGATGTCCTCTGGGAGCTCATTCCACCAGTGCAGAGCCGCCACTGAAAAAGCCCTGCCCCTGCCGCAGCCAGCCTGGCTTCTCTAGGGCCCGGTAGGGCCAAGCGGTTTTGGGACCCCAATCGTAGTGCCCTCTGGGGAACGTGTGGGGAAAGGCGGTCCCTTAGGTATGTAGGTTCCTGACCATATAGGGCTTTAAAGGTAAGAACCAGCACCTTGAACCAAATTTGGTATGCTATAGGTAGCCAATGCAGAGCTTTCAGTGCAGGCCAGATGTGCTCCTGCATAGGGAGGCCCAACAACAGCCTGGCCACTGCATTCTGCACCAGCTGTAGCTTCCGGATTTGGGACAAGGGCAGCCCCATGTAGAGAGCATTACAGTAATTCAGTCTTGAGGTGACCATTGCATGGATCACTGTTGCCAGGTCATTGCGTTCATGGAAGGGAACCAACTGCTGGATCAGCCTGACTGAGAAAGACCTGCTTTTTTTCAAGTGAAAGGGTTGGCGAGCCAATGGTGGGGCAGCCAGTTTTTCATTTTGGTGGGATGGTGGGGGCCAAGAAAAGTTTTTTAGACTCCAGAGGGGAAGAGCAAAAGCCTTCTACTTGATCGTGTGGCAGATGCTGGCAGATCTAGAGAGATGTGGGTGTGAGAACCGTTCTCGCAGCTGCTGCTGAGGGCTAATGTATATATGACTTTGGGATTCCAGCATTAGACCCCTCCAACGTCTACTGTTTCCTCAAAAAGTGACCAGAGGAAGGGAAGGGAAATATAGTGAGGCCACAGTGGTGGGGAAATTCTTCTTACTGTTACATTTTCCTAATTGAAATCATAAACTCTCCTTTCTGGGTTCTGCATACTTTCCTGCTCATCTTGTTTGGAGCCTGTTTGGATAAAAGCAGCATTTCCTACAGCAGGCTGCAATTCAAAATTGTTTGTGGATGGAGGGAGAAATCCTGCAGGAACCCAAAGACTGAAACCCTCCTGGTTGTTGCAGATGAAGCTGACATTTTTTCTTGGCAAAGCTTCTGTCCGTTTAATAGCTGGCAAAACAAATCAATCCCACATAGCAAGGAAGCTTTCCCCATCTTTCCCAAGCTCTGTGTCAGGAGCAGTCTTGGCGTTTCTTGGGCCCTGGGCAAAAGTCCAGGATGGGGCCCCAGAAACGCTGCTACCACCCACAGCCTCCCTCCCCACAAGTGCCAAGCAAGGGGTGGCTCTCACCCTGTGCAAGGTATGTGCGAGCCACCATTGCCAGAAGCCAGCTGTCCAAGCCCTGGATGGTGTGGGTGTGGGTGACAGTTGTTCTTTTTCTTTCCCCTCCTCCTGGGGGGGGCAGGTTGGGGGCCCTCCCAGTGTGGAGCCTGAGACAGCTGGTCCCTTTTGCCCACTGGCTAAGATTGCTCCTGGTCAGGCTAGGCTGCGTCATGTAGCCAGGAAAGACACAGCGCCTCTGGTTTTAAAAGGGGTAGGGGCATTTGTCTGCCCTGCCCTGGATAGCCCAGGCTAGCAGGCTCAAGTCAGATCTCAGAAGCTAAGTGGGGTCAGCCTTGGTCAGTATTTGGATGGGATTCCACCTCGGAATACCAAGGTTGCTATGCAGAGCCAGGCAACGGCAAACTCCTACTGACTGTCTCTTGCCTCGAAAACCCTACGGACTTGCCATAAGTCAGCTGTGACTTGACAGCAAAAAAAGTTGACTTTTGTTAACTGGCTAAAATTATCAGTCATTGTGCCGTCATGTAGGGAGTGTGGGATAGTCAGAGATGTTGCCCCACTGAAGACTGGCACAGTGCCTTGGAAAGCAGGCATTTTCGCAGGCAGGAGGACTTCTGCTGATGAAGTGTGATTTATTTTCCCACCACTCCCCCTCCTGCAGCAGCCTTAAATGTCCCTCCAAATCCCGTTCCCACCAGAAAATCCAGAAAGGGACAAGTTCCATGTGCAAAAAAAAATTGCTCTCTATAGCTCTGCCCTGTGCTTTTCATTCTCCAGCTGCTTTCATCCATTTCCCCTTAGCATGAAGACTGGCACACATAATCAAGCGAGTTTATCTTCCACCCGGTTTGTTGTGTTTCCATCATTTTTGCCATTGTTTTGTGAATTATCTAGCCAAGGGCAATGGTGGCTTGAAAGTCAGTGCGCCAGAGTCATGCAAAGAGCATTTGGTCTTGGGTCAAATTAGTTGCTGGCATGCACCGGCGGATCCCATCAGAATGTATCCAGAGATGATTTCACCGCTGCCGCTTTCCACAGTGTAGGAGTCAGACCACACTGGCATAAAAAAACCCCACTCTCACACACTCAGCCCCCACCCCCGATTTGACCTTTACGCTGTGAAGGGAGGGAAAATTTTCAGACTATAGAGCTGAACTGTGCACCGGAATGTCTTCACATTTCACTGTGCAAATGACAGTTGGCATCATTTAAGCTCTCCCTCGTGAGAAAGTATAAAGCCTGGTTTTGCCAAATGCGGCAGGACATGCGGACTCAAATACTGATCTTACGGCAGATCATACGAGGTCTTTCTACAAATCTACCATGCCAAATAGGAAGCATATAATTCCAGCTGGTAGAGTCAGCTCTGGAAGGACTAAAAGATTTGAAAAACTATGTGCAGCTGCTATACGTGGGTGTCTGCTTAAATAGCTATCTATAAGGTATCCATCAGTCTCCCAAACTATGCTTTGTGTTAAACTTGACATATCTCTCCCTAAACCTTGGCTATGTCTGTTTTCCATATATATCTTGTTTTCTCATGTTGTGTAATGTCTCCGTCTTTGGTTTCCCTGGCTACCCTGCCATTCCAGAGAAAATGAGCCATCTACCTTCCTATGTGGTATGGCAGGGGACCCACTGATACTTTTTCTGGCATCTGCCAACTGTTTTAAGGAAGTGGGTGGGGTCAGGTGTAGCTAGGGTTGTCAAGTCCTTCAGACCTTTTGGGGATGGGATGGGTGTGTGTGTGAACTTACTGGGAGCCAGGAGAAACGTTGAAAATAAATGTGACATGCCTACATGTCCTGGAAGTGACGTAGGCATGTTGGGGATGTTGGGGGGTGACGTGGTTTTGGGGCAAAACTGTATGATAGTATTAGCTTCTACCATAGAGTAGAATTAGCTTCTACCATAGAGTTTAGCCCCAAAACCAGAGTGTCGGCCCCCCCATCACCAACATGCCTATGTCACTGCAGGGTCACGTAGGCGTGTTGCATTTATTTCTGGCTTCTTGCCTGTTTGGGGGGGGGGAATTGGGGGGGCGGAGAGGAGCGCCTGAAACTGGGGGACCTCCACCTGCTGGCTTCTCTAGGTGTGACATTTGCCCAGCAGGGCTTTTGATTGACTACTGGAGACTGGATTTGATTGACTACTGGAGACCTGAGTCAGATTGAGGTGATGAGAGAGGAGGTCCTAAAACTGATAGACAAAAACTGATAAATCACCAGGCCCAGATGGCATACATCCGAGAGTTCTGAAAGAATTCAAATGTGAACTTGTGGATCTCCTGACAAAAATATGTAATCTTTCCTTAAAATCTGCCTCCATTCCTAAGAACTGGAAGGTAGCTAATGTCACTCCCATCTTTAAAAAGGGTTCCAGAGGAGATCTGGGAAATTACAGGCCAGTCAGTCTGACGTCGATACCGGGTAAATTGGTGGAAACCATGGGGAATTTCAGACAGGCGCTATCTCCCGGTAGGGAACCGATTCTCAACCGGGTTCTGGTCTGTCATTTCAGACAGAACCCGGTTGAGAATCGGTTCCCTACCGGGATCTGACTGCCATTTCACACACCCCAGGGTTTTATACTTCACATTACATCAGAGAAATAAAACAGAAGTATTGGTTCCATCAAGCATTGTCAAATTTCATCACCTATTTCCCATTGGGTTAAGACCTGGGGGGTGGTTGTTCCCAGGCAGAGTTCTTCTTTTCCTAACAGAGCAATACACTTTTCTTTCGGAAGCTATGAAGTTGCATGTTGTATCTATATAACTGATATGGTTACAGAGTGCTTCCTGTTCTTCATTCTAGGTAGGCTAACTGACATCAGAAACATGTGCAGTTGTAGCTGGCCAGAACAAGCAAGGTCATGGGTAACATAACTGTGTATCAGCATTTCAGCCTTCTTCCCAGCATGCATTCAAACAGTCACAAATGAACCAAAGTTAATACCTGAATACATTCATGATGTTAGAATCATCTGTATTATGGAAATGCTAAGTATACCTACAAAGTTAAACCTGTTAGGCAGTGGCAGAGTACAAAGTGGTTCATAAAATGTGCGTACAACAGAATTGCTGGAGAGACTGAGAGAGCACACGCTGAGAGAAAACTCTGGAGAGAGCCTACTGCTGGCTAGCCAAAGCCTCTTGCCTGCATTCTGAGGTCCTGGCCACTCCCTTTTTGCACCTGGCAACATGGCCGAGCGGGGGGACACCCCAGGATGACGGGCAGGGGCACGACAGACAGTGATGGGTGGGTGGGTAGTGGCAGCAAGGAGGAGGAGGTGGGAAGAGCAGCAGCAATGAGGAAAGGGGAGATGGACAGAGTGGCAGTGTGGAGGGGTGGAAAGGTAGCCGCAGAGAGAGGAAGGGGGATCGTGGAGACAGCAGCAGTGAGGACATGTGGTAGCTGGTAGAGTGGTGAGGAGGAAGGGGGTGGAGGGAGTTTCCGTGTGAGTTTCACACAGGTGCCCGCTTATTTAACATGTTAGCCTGTTTTTCCTAAAAGACAGGGCCTGAGACCTGTAAAGTGCCCCGGTTCAAACCCTGTCTGATTCAAACTGAGTCTGAGCACAAGAAAACAGATCAGCCAATATCATAATGCCCCTATATTAGGGTTGCCAAGTCGATCTTCTGCCAGAGCTGGGGGCCACCAAAGGCTCTCACTTTAGAATTCATAGTTGGACACAAATAAGAGGATGCCTTAGTTGTATATGGTAGACTGACTGAACAGTTAGTTCATGGGGGTTGGCTGTGAGGTTAAAGAGGATCCTTTATTCTAAAGTAAAAAGTTGTTTTTCTTAAACATAAACAGCATAATGGTTTCCATAATGGTTTCAGATAGATACAAAAGCATAATGGTTCCTTAAATAGACCTAATCACGCTGACTTATTTTCTTCACTTGCTGCTTAGGCCAATAACTTCCACAAACCTTAACTTCCCAACTTTCCACCCACTTGCCACTTAGGCAAATAATTTCCACAGAGATTTATTTTCCTCACTTGCCACTTAGGTTCATAACTTCCACAAAGCTTAACTTCCTAGCTTGCCAGTGCTACCCAGGCTAGCAACTTCCCCGCATAACACAGATAAGGGTTGCCGAGTCTTACCTGTCTGCCGGCGGATGGGTCCCTCTCCACGTCCAAGTATTTTTGGTGCATGTGCTTTGTGCGCACGCCATGATGATGTTACCTGGAGGTAACGTAATTGCTCAGGGCACATTACGGGGGATGCTCTACCGTTTGAGAAAAAAACTTTATGGTAATCAGAGTTTTTCTCAAATGCTAGAATGTCCCCTGTGCAACGTGCCCTGTGCAATGACGTCTCCTCCATGTGACATCATTGCGCCGGGCATATAGGTGAGGATGGGGCTCTTTGAAGGTGGGGCTCCCCCCCACCGGCTGGCTGGGTGGCGGCGGATTGGGCCCCCTGAAAGTGGGTAAACCCCCACCCCCGTTGGGGGAATGGCAACCCTAACATAGATTTCTCTCACACCCTACAGCACCTCACTCAATTTCCTTCCTGCACACACACTGCTCAGCACTAGCTCCCACACAAAGCCTCTTTCTGAACAAAACAGTAAACTCTGCCACCAATGGAACAGCTACTATCAATTCAATTCAATTCAATTCAAAACCTTTATTGGCATGGATCAGAGTCATAAACAGTCACCCTTCAGTTCATTGATTTAACACATAGCTTCCTAACAGCTACTATCCAATCATGACACCCTTCACTCACCCAGCCAGTCCCAGTCTTTCTTACTAACAAGCCTACATTTTAGATCACGGCAACATGCATTTAAAACTCCACATTGAGACAGAAAAACAAAACACAAAAACACACAGTATTTACACAGCAAAACACGATAGTACACTCGCTTTTCCAAGTATTTTTTAATCCATGAGGATGCTAATGGCTGAAGCAGAGAGATGCCATAGAGATGCCATTGTGATGCTTCTTGCTGCCACCACTCACTGGTACTCTTGGTTGCTGTAGTCAGCCTTAAAAGCTTTTGCAAAGGGGTTGGCCAGAGGACTCTAAGGAGCATGTGGTAATTACCCTGGTTATTTTGTTTGTGCTCTGATCTGTATTCGGTAATCTAACAGCCATATACCCAGTATATTTGCTGCTGTAATATTTGCTGCTACCAAATTTGTATCATATAAACAAGACCGGAGGGTGCAAGGCAGGCATTTTCCTTACACAACGAGAAACTCTTAGCACTTATCAATTCTTAGCTCAAATAACTTTAAATGCAGTTGTGTGTGATTCAGAATGTCTGTTCCATGTAGGACTGCAGCCTCACAGTGTTATCTAAAACAGTGGTTGCATTTGCTTTCTTTTCTTTACATGGCATTTCAAGAATGATAGACTAATGACAGAACAAAGTCTGAGTGCAGTGACACTTTTAAGACCAGCAAAATTTAATTCTGGGTATAAGCTTTCGTGTGCATGCACACTTCAGATACATTGAAACAGACTTCCTCAAGCCTTACATATAGGTAGAGTGCAGGGTGGGGGGTTAGTTGTCAGGAAGGGCTAGTTAGAGTCAAGAAGCGTACATTGTTGGAATATGCAAGGTCCATAGTGCAGCCCTGCGAAGAAGATTTGAAGATCACCCTACAGGGGCGCAGCTGAAGGACTGGTAGTTAACATAGGTAGATTAGGGATTTCAAATTATGTCCTTGTTGTCTCCTGATTGGCTCTTCTGGAGACTTCCTGCTCCTGCAGAACTTTCTTCCTCTAGTTCTTCCTCTCACAGAAGTTAGACTAGATAGTTTAGGCTCTCTCTCTTCTATGTTCTGTAACAGCTTGTTCTTTAATATACCTAATTTTTTCCCTTTGAACAGTCACTGCTCCACTTCCTTCCGTATTTAAATTCCGCCAATATAAGTAACTGAGTGATAAGTATAGCTAAGATTACATAAGAACATAAGAGATGCCAATGTTGGATCAGGCCAAAGACCCATCCAGTCCAACACTCTGTGTCACACAGTGGCCAGAAATACCAGGTGCCATCAGGAGGGTCCACCAGTGGGGCCAGGACATTAGAAGCCCTCCCACTGTTGACCCAGAGCATCACTTGCCCCAGAGTCCCTATCTATACCTTGTGGCTAATAGCCACTGATGGACCTCTGATGGATTGAATTAAAGCCGTTGGTAAAACCTGTCAATAGCAAATTATGCTAATTTGCTGCTATTCCCAAATTTTACCAACTGCTTTAATCCATTTTAGCTATACTTATCACTCAGTTACTTATGCATCTTGACTGTAACTAGACCTTCCTGGTATACACCCCCCCACCTATATGTAAGGCTTGAGGAAAACTGTTTCAATGTATCTGAAGAAGTGTGAATGCACATAAAAGCTTATACCCAGAATTAAACTTTGTGTGTTGTAAAGGTGCTACTGGACTCAAACGTTGTTCTATTGCTTCAGATTAACACGGCTACCCACCTGAATCCATCCTAATTATAGTCATTCATGACCAAACACTTTGGTTCCTACTGCCAGTTAACACCACTTCTTCCCAAAATGCTCCTGATTTACAAGTTTGTGAGAATAACCTGCTCCCTGCCCTTGTTTAGTCTGACAACTGAAGGCTACACTAAACACCACACTGGTTTAACGAATTGGCCGGCCGCTGACTCTCATTCCCCTCAGTCAGATGACAGTTGCTGAGAACTAATTTCCCAGCTGCCTCGCTGGCCCAGTTCAGATCAGGTCTGCAGCATGAGGGAGAGAGGGAGCTTCAGCCTCCCACCTGTTCCCCACAATGTTTCCCTGACCCAAAACGGCCTCGGGAGCATTATTTGCCCCAACCGGGGACTGTATGTGCAGCTCAGTCAAGACTAGGGTTGCCAGCCCCCAGGTCCGGGTGGGGATTCCCCTGTTTCTGGGGTCTTCAACACGCCTCCAGCCATCAGGCCAGCAGGGTAAGCCCCGCCCTCAAGCATGACCACGCTGCACCCCCCCCCCGGCCCCCCCCTCCCTTCCCTCCTGCCTAATTTAAAGGGCTTCAGCTGATCGGCGGGGACCACGTGGCCCGCCGACCAGCTGGAGGGCCCTTTAGCAGGAGGGTGGAAGAGGGGTGGTCATGGGCCACATGTGCAGCTTGCAAAAAGACAGGGCCTTCTTGTGAGCGGGGTGGGGGCTGTGGCGCACAGGGCTGTTTTTCCCCCAGCCACGCATGCTGTGACCCCCACCCTACTTCAAAGGGTCTTTTGCGAGCCAGACATGTGGCCTGTGACTGCCCCTCTCCCTCTCTCTTGCTAGATTTAAAGGGCCCTCCAGCTGGTCGGTGGGCCATGTGGTCCCCACTGATCAGCTGAAGCCCTTTAAATCGGGCAGGAGGGGAGGGAGAGGGGTGGCCAGGCAGGTGGTAATGCTTAAGGGCAGGGCAGGGGTCATTTCGTAGAAAAAGAGCTAGGGGGACTCATTAGCATAACTCATTAGCATATGCCACA
>NW_015168705.1:61558-63122 GCF_001447785.1 Gekko japonicus
GGCTGAATGAGGGCTGGAAGCGGGGTGGCCGGAAGCGGGGGGCGGGGCTTCGTCATGTGCCCCGCCCCCTGCACCTCACCCGGGCGAACTGTGTTCCCCCGCGTTCCCCCCCGAAATGACCTCTGGCTGGGGGCATCTCTGCCCACCTCCGGAACACCCCACAAATCCCCCCCGTCGGAGTGACAAGGCAACCTGGCAACCTTAGTCGAGACTGCAGCTGCCTCCACAGCCAAGCCACCTCTTGCCTTTCATTTCTTGGTCATGCTGGAGTGTGACAATGCTGGGAACTGGTATTTATTCTATGCGTGATAATAATAATTCTGCCATTGTATGTTACAGGGAAGAAGAGGATGAAGATGTCCATTACATCCCTGTCATTCATGAGGTTAGCTATATTTGTTCTACCTTGTGGGCAGGGCTAAATTCAAGGGCAGGTGACCCAGGCAGGGTGTGGGGAGGGACTCCTGTTGTGTCACTGTCTACACAACTATCTACCCAGCAAATGAAGCAAATAGTATAAAATGTAGGACCAACATTCCAAGTGGTCACTGGCTGTAACACTGTTTTAGTGTTGATTTTAGCACATTTCAAAGTTTGAGTCCAGGGGCACCTTTAAGACCAACAAAGTTTAATTCTGGGTATATGGTTTTGTGTGCCTGCATGTGAAAGCTTCTATCTTGAATTAAACTTTGTTGCTCCTGAAGGTGCCACTGGACTCAAGCTGCTGCTTCAGACCAATGTGGCCAGCAGTGTTCCCTCTAAGCTGAGTTAGTGTGAGCTAGCTCACAGGTTTTTTTAGCCTCTGACTCACACATTTTTGTTTTAGCTCAGGAAGGATGGCTTCAGAGCACACTAATTTATACCACAGCCAAATCACTCACTCACAACTTTAGTGCCAGTAGCTCACAAAGTGGAATTTTTGCTCACGAGACTCCACAGCTTAGAGGGAGCATTGGGGGCTACCCCACCTGAATCTATCTTAGTACATTTCAGTTATTCTTAATGTTCAAACGGATTAAGTAAGGTTAGAGGAAAGACTTTGGCTTTCATCTGCGTGTATATGGGACAAATGAATACAGACCTGGGTCTTAGCACGCAAATATATTGTAAGAGCCAGTGTGACGTAGTGGCTAGACTGCCGGACTATGGTCTGGGAGACCCAGGTTCAGATCCCTGCTCTGTCATGAAGCTCACTGGATGGGCTTCTGCAAGACCCTAACCTAACCTTGTTTTTATTTAACTTACTTATTTATTAGATTTTTTTAGTCGCCACTCACCCAAAGGGGCTCACAGCAACTCACAACATTAAAACCATATAAATAAGATAAAAACAACACAAAAACGAATAACAAATATTAGCATTGAAATATTAAACGATTAAAATATGTGGCTACCACCATACCACTAATAAAAACAGCCCACATGTATGGATTATCCTCTAAAGGCCAACCCAAACAGTTCAGCCTTGTATGCCCTGTGGAAACTAAGCAAGTCCGGCAGGGCACTGGGTGTCATCTAAGAGTGCATTCCACAGGGTAGGGGCCACAACTGAGAAGGCCCTTCC
>NW_015168705.1:63140-124194 GCF_001447785.1 Gekko japonicus
TATGGGCAAGACTGGGACGCTTAGAGGACCGCCATCTTGGTTTTAGCTAGATCTGTTTTAGATAGGTTATACATTATGATGTAATTTTAATATTTTGTATTTTTTCTACTGTTTTACTGTTTTATTAATTATATGTTGTTAGCCGCCCTGAGCCTCCGGGGAGGGCGGGGTATAAATACAAATAATAAATAAATAAATAAATAATAGGTATGAGGGTCCCAGACTGTTAAGGGCTTTAAAGGTTAACACCAATACCTTGAATTGGATCCAGAGACTAATTGGTAGCCAGTGCAGCTGCTGCAGACTTGGAGTAATATGAGAAGAGAAGAAGAGATTGGATTTATACCCCACCCTTCACTACCCGAAGGAGTGTCAGAGCGGTTTACAATCCCTTTCCCTTCCCCTCCCCACAACAGACGCCCTGTGAGGTAGGTGGGGCTGAGAGAGCTCCCTCGAGAACTGTCCTTGAGAGAACAGCTCTGAAAGAATTTATGAATGACCCAAGGTTACACCAACAGCTGCATGTGGAGAAGTGGGGCATTAAACCCAGTTCTCCCAGATTAGAGTCCATGCTCCTAACCACTACCCCAAACTGGCTCTGAGCTGACCATGATGTTCCAGTCAGTAACCTGGCAGCTGCATTCAGGACCACCTGCAGTCTCCGAAGCGTTTTCAAAGGTAGCCCTACGTAGAGCGAATTGCAGCAGTCCAATCTGGAGGTGACAGCTGCATGGATCAATGTGGCCAGGTCTGACCCAGACAGATAAGGAGCCAGCTGGTGGGCATCAGGTAGGTCAAAAAACGCCAACTGTGCTTCCATGGACACATTTATCCAGTGATAAAATGTGAAGATAAAACGGAGGAGAGGAAACAATCTATGTCATCCTGAGGTCCTTGGAGGAAGAGCAGGATAAAAATGTGCTAAATAAATCTTATATGGCAGGGAAAAACCATATCTGCAAGTTTTGCATCTAAACTGTGCAACAGGCTACTTAGAAGTCAAGCAAAGAGAAGGGGAGTACCATAAAGGCTCCTCACCTCTGGCACCATTTGGTCTGTGGCAGTTGGGCCTGCTGGTGAATCTTTTCCTCAGGCTAATTATAAGATGTCATCATGTCAGTGTATTCGGGAGGTGAGCAGGAACTAGAATTTGGGTAAGGGTTGAGCCATTGCAGCTTCAATAATAATTCTGTCACTGGTATTAAACCAGGAAACCAGGGAAGATAATTTCTTGTAACAATAGAAATCCCTGTGGTTTCTAAGGGTGCATTTGCAGCAATTTGTTTCCTGGTAACCGTTTGTGCTGTCAGCGTCAGATCCCATGCAGAGGCACACTGCTCTGTTTCAGGGGCGGTTACAGGAAGAGATGAACCAGTTTTTGCCCTCTGCCAATTTTTTCCCATGATGTCTGAAGAGAAGGTCTGATTGGCTGCCTCACAATGTTCGAGTGAGAACTTGAAACCGAGCCTTCCTTAAGGCTGTAGCAGTGTAGCGGTTAAAATGTTGGACTAGGACTTGGGAAAGCTGGGTTCAAGTTCCCTCTCAAGGCTAGACTAGAGGATACTGGGTCCCAGAGTCCATCACAGGGACATGGTGCCATTTTACAACCTGTTTTCTTACTTTTAAAGTCAGCATGGAGTCGGGTTGCCAGGTCTGTCTAAAACGCCGGTGGGGGGGATGGGGGGACATTCCGAAAGTGGGAAGTGACATAGGCACATTGATGACGTCAAGGGCGACGCTCTGGTTTTTGAGCAAAACTCTATGGTAAAATCAGCCTCAAAGTTTCTAAAAAATCAGAACGTTGCCCCCCAACGTCACCAACGTGACTACGTCACTTCTGGGTGATAGGCACGTCATGTTTATTTCTGGTGAATTGCTTTTTGGGGGAGGAAGCTGGCCGTTAGTGGGCAGGAACTCAAAAACCCAGGCAATCCCCCGCCACCAACTGGGAATGGCAACCCTAGCATGGAGGCCTGATCTTGCCAGGGACATGCAGTGCCAGAGGGATGAAAGGCTCTCCTCATCCCTTCCCCCATGCCATTTTCAAGAGCTCAAATGGCTGCTGTTTCAGCTCTTGAAAGTGGCATGGGTGGAGGGTAGGGTTGCCAGCTCTGGGCTGAGAAATACCTGGAAATTTGGGAGGGGGGTGGAGCCTGGGGAGGCCTGGAGATATCCCAGAATCAGAACTTGTCTCCAGGCAACAGAAATCAGTTCCCCCGAAGAAGATGGCTGCTTTGGAGGATGGTCTCTGTGGCATTATACCCCACTGAGGTCATTCCCCTCCCCAAACACCTCTCTCCACTGGCTCCACCCCCTAAATCTCCAGGTATTTTCCAACCCAGAGTCGTCAGCTCTACCCCCCCCCCCCGCACTGCGGTCCCCAGCAGGATTGGGCCTCTGTGGCATTTTAAAAGTAACAAAATAGGATCTAAAATGGCATCCTGCCCCAGGGATGCAATGTCATCTGCTTTGGCCCTCAGTCTTGCATGACTGCATCACCTTGCAGCGACCACACTCTCTTAGCCTAATGTACCTCACAAGGTTGTGTGGTGTATTCAGTGCAAGACAAACTGTATGTGAATCACCCTCTGTGGCATTTTAAAAGTAACAAAATAGAATCTAAAATGGCATCCTGCCCCTGTGGCAGACTCAGGGATGCAGTGTCATCTGCTTTGGCCCCCAGTCTTGCATGACTGCATCACCTTGCATTGACCACACTCTCTTAGCCTAATGTACCTCACAAGGTTGTACGAGGACAAAATGGAAGAGGAGAGAACCTTACATATTGCCCTGCTGAGCACCTTAGAAAAAGAGTGAGAGGGGAATGTGATAGATCATAGAACTGCTGCAGTGCTTGTAAATCTGCTGGCCAGGAACAGCTTAAAGAAAGAGAAGTGTCTACCAATGAAATGGACCCCCCTCCCCAAACAGATTTGCGAAGGCTGCAGCGCATCTTGTGAGCCGGGGAAGGCTCCACGGCAGAGAGGAGTTGTCTGATAGTATACCGCTGCTACACTTTTGCAGGTGCCAACTTCACGCTGCAACACTTTTGCAGGTTCCAACTTCACAGCTAAACCGAACACATGAAGTTGCTTTATGTGGAATCAGGTCACTGGTGTGTCAGGGTCACGCATCTTGTGAGCCGGGGAAGGCTCCACTGCAGAGAGGAGTTGTCCGATAGTATACTGCAGCTACACTTTTGCAGGTGCCAACTTCACACTAATTCTAAGCGGAGAATTTTGTGGAGGGGATGTGTCTGCAACTTGGGAAGCCTTCGTGCACTGTGCACCCATTCGGGTTGGCAACCTCCAGGTGGCACCTGGAGATCTCCCACTAGTACAACTGATCTCCAGACAACCAAGATCAATTTCCCTGGAGAAAATGGTTGTTTTGGAGGGTGACTAAAGCTATAGCTTTATACCCTGCTAAATTCTCTCCCCTCCCCAAACCCCTCCCTTCCCAGGCTCCACCCCCCAAAATCTCCAGGAATTTCCCAACCCAGAGCTGGCAACCCTGGCACCCACTCCTAAACTGGGTGTTCTCTATTCAGTGCTTACCTTCCAGTGAGTTCTATCTGGATTTTTTTTTAATGTTGTGATCCCCCCCCCCCAATGGATTCTTCTGCTCTCTTTTTAATATTGTGAGTCTGGCCGTCTTCGCCATGCAGCTGCCATCTAACTGACCTAGGGTTGCTGGCCACTTACTTGCAACCAGTGGGAGCCTGATGGATGTGGAGACAGGAGAGTCCCATCACATGATGGCATTACATCGCTTCTGGAAAAAACCTGGAAGTGACACCATGCCTCTCTAGGAATCACCAAAAGCTCTATGGCAGTTCTTAGAACAACATGCCATCGCGTCCAGGTTTTCCCAGAAGTGAAGTAATCCTGTTGTGTTGACTGCGATTTTAAATCCCTCCCCTCTCAGTGGCTGCCCAGCATGTAAGTGGTACAGCTAAACTGAACACATGAAGTTGCTTTATGTGGAATCAGGTCACTGGTGTGTCAGGGTCAATATTGTCTACTCTGACCAGCAGCGGCTCTCAAAACTCTCAAGTGGAAATTTTTCAAATCACGTACTGCCTGATTTCTGCTAACTAGCTAGTTTGGTGTAGTGGTTAAGTGCGTGGACTTTAATCTGGGAGAACCGGGTTTGATTCCCCACTCCTCCACCTGCAGCTGCTGGGTGACCTTGGGTCAGTCATAAGTTCTTTCAGAGCTGCTTTCTCACGAGCAGTTCTCTCAGAGCTCTCTCAGCCCCACCTACCTCACAGCATGTCTGTTGTGGGGAGGGGAAGGAAAAGGAGATTGTAAGCTATTCTGAGACTTGGAGTGAAGGGAAAATTTAATAGCAAATTTCAAGTTTTAATGATGGGGAAAGCAAGGAGATTTCCATTGCAGAAACAGAGCAGTCTTGCTCTTGGATAATGTAACTGGGTTGAAATTGCAAAAAAAAACCCAAAACCCATGCATTTGAATTCAATTTACTGTGGTTACTATTTTATAATTCACACTTAACCAGAAACATAAGTGCTCATATGCACAGCTCCACTTTCCCTAAATGGTGCCCCCTGCTTAGCATGGGCCTTCAATGACCTAATGATAGAACACAATTTATTCTGTAGGCCCCGAGCAAGATTCTTCAGCATCATGGAAAAACACTACAGAAGACCTTGCTTTTGCAGAAAGAAGTTGAACACGACCAAGTGACTGCGGAACTGATTGCTAAGAGGCAAGAATTCAAAAAACAGATGGAAATGCTGGCCAAACGGAGTGCAGAATTTGCATTGAAAGAAGAGGCTGTAAGTATCACGTCACATATGTGAGAAGGGCAATTCTAGGATGGACTTAAGGCCAAGAGAGATGCAGGGGAGCTGATTTCCTGGTGTTTTGATTTTAATTTTAAGACAGCCACAGATAGCTACATATAGGGTTGCCAAACCTGCTGGTTTGCCAAGGGGCCCCCATTTTTTTTGGGGGGGGGTTTTACCTGCCCCTGGCCGCATGGCTGGACCTCCTAAGCCCGATTGAGATCAAGCTTGCAGGGAAATGCCAGCTCCGTGCACTTAAAAGGGAAACGCCGGCTCTTTGCTCTTAAAGGGGAAACGCCGGCTCAGTGTACTTAAAAGGGAAACACCGGCTCCTCTAAGTGCAGGAAACTGGCATTTCTGGAGATTGGGCGCACGGGCGGGCGGGGGGTAGGTGGACATCCCCAACATGACGTCATCACGTCGGTGATGCCCCGCCTCCTCCAGGAAGGCCCCAAAGTCCCCCGCTGGGGGCAGAAGATGGACTTATCAGTGAAGAACAATGACATTGGGAATGTTTGACCAGTTTGGTGTAGTGGTTAAGTGCGTGGACTCTAATCTGGGAGAACTCCACTCCTCCACTTGCAGCTGCTGGATGACCTTGGACAAGCCATATTTCTGTCAGAGCTGTTCTTGAAAGAGCAGTTCTTGAAAGAGCTCTCTGAGCCCCACCTACCTCACAGGGTGTCTGTTGTGGGGAGGGGGAGGGGTTTGTAAGCCGCTCTGAGACACCTTCGGATAGTGAAGGACGGGGTATAAATCCAATCTCTTCTTCTCTTCTTTTGATCCGTCCTCCCCACAGTTTTCCTGATTTAAATTGCTAACTGCAAAGCTGCTATTAGCCCTGTTGGGTGTGTCAAGGAAGTGTAATTTCAGTCAGGAAAATAAACTTTCCCCCCTTCAGCATTGTTGTGCCATTCTTGTTTTTGATTAGAATTAAAATGTTGGCGGACCTGATCATGGATATGTCATATCACATGGCATTTTGGCCCTCAGCCCATGGCTTCTCCAATACATCCTTGGCAAAGTGATCTCCTATGTTCAGTGTGCATGCTAGAGCTGATAGGAAATGAAGTGTAATTAGCTTTTTGGTAATGTTCAGGTACTCTGTTTCGACCCCTAATGAACTTACCCCATCCCAGAACCATATCTGGATCTCTCTTTTCTCCTTAGTAGAATAAGTAAACCTTGATTACTCCCGTGTTTATAGGGTTACCCCCTCAAGGCAGGCCCTGAAATCCTCCCAGACGAAGGAGATAAGTTCCCCTGCAGGTAGGGTTGCCAACTCCCACTTGGGAAATTCCTGGTGATTGGAGGGGAAGTGTCTGGGGAGGGCGAAATATGTGGAAGGGAAGGTGATGCCATAGGGGCCACCCTCTGAAGCTGCCATTTCTTCCAGGGGAACTGACCTCTGCGTTCTGGAGATCAGTTATAATCCCAGGAGGACCCTGAGCCTCACTTGGAGGTTGGCAACCATAATTGGGGGAAACGACAGCTTTGGAGGGCAGACTAAGGCATCTCCTTCACACTGTGATCCTCTCTCTCCCCAAACTCCTGCCTCCAAGTCACCAGGAATTTACCAAGCTGTATTTTGCAGTCCTACATAGAATCATAGAGTTGGAAGGGACCTCCAGGGTCATCTAGTCCAACTCTGTACACAATGCAGAAAATTCACAAATACCTCTACTCCACACCCCCAGTGACCCCTGCTCCATGCCCAGAGGATGACAAAAAACCTCCGGGATCCCTGGCCAAACTGGCCTGGAGAAAAATTTCTTCTTGACCCCAAAGTGGTGATCAGCATTTCCCTGGGCGTGTAAGAAAGGGCCACAAGAACTAAGCACATATGCAACCCTTCCTGCCCTCCCTCTCATGATCTGCCTAAGTTCACAGAATCACATGTTCACATGTTTGTTTGCTTCCAATGCTGTTTTTCTCAGTGTTGGTTCTCACACCCACGATATTCAAAATATGAATGGTTGTTCTTACTATAGATTCAGGTAGGTAGCTGTGTTGGTCTGAAGCAACAGAACAAAGTTTGAGTCCAGTGGCACCTTTAAGACCAACAAAGTTTAATTCTGGGTATAAGCTTTCATGTATATGCAGTGCATGCACACAAAAGCTTATACCCAGAATTAATCTTTGTTGGTCTTAAAGGTGCCACTGGACTCAGACTTTGTTCTTACTTTAGTTTAATCAAAGTTGGTATGTTCAGTTAGCTCTCTCTCTCCTTCTTTGGTCAGAGCAGGGCTCGAGCTCTTAAATTTGACAGATATCTTAAAGAGTGTGAACAGAAGAAGGAACGTGCAATGAAGAAATACCAGGATGAACAAAAACTCAATAAAATAAAGAAGAATGAGATACATAAATTGAAAGAAGAACTTAAAGAACTCAGAATGAGGTATGCAACTTTTTTAAAATAAGGGGCCATGTGTAGTTGGGCATGTTATTCTACAAACAGCATGCAGTGCTGATACTCTCAATCTGGGAGCTCCTTGTCATGGCAAGAGTTCCTATCTATACCTTGTGGCTAATAGCCACTGATGGACCTCTGCTCCATATGTTTATCCAATTCCCTCTTGAAGCCGTCCATGCTTGTAGCCGCCACCACCTCCTGTGGCAGTGAGTTCCATGTGTTAATCACTCTTTGGGTGAAGAAGTACTTCCTTTTATCTGTTCTAACCCAGCTGCTCAGCAATTTCATTGAGTGCCCATGAGTTCTTGTATTGTGAGAAAGGGAGAAAAGTACCTCTTTCTCTAGGTGCTCTATCCTATGCATAATCTTATAAATCTCGATCATGTCACCCCTCAGTTGTCGTTTCTCCAAGCTAAAGAGCCCCAAGCGCTTTAACCTTTCTTCATAGGGAAAGTGTTCCAACCCTTTTATCATTCTACTTGACCTTTTCTGTACTTTTCCCAATGCTGTAATAGAATAGATTCCCTGTAGATGTGACTCTTTGCCTACAGATGTGCTCCACTGGTGTGTTTATAAATTAAGATTATGTTACAGAAACCCAGTAAGTTTCCAGTGGTCTCTCATTCAAAGAAAACTAACATGTAATGCTTCCCCTGATACTTATGGCTACTTGGAGATGTGGGGAGAATGTAACAATATATTTAAGGTTCCTCTGCCCTCTAAAGGAAAAAAACCCGTCGCCTTTGAACCTTTATAGTCCACATGGTTCAGGGAGTGGATTCTCTATTTTTTTAAAAAAAATTCCTTTTCCAGACCTGTAGGATTCTCTGGCCAGTACTGATCTCCTTGGTGTGTGAATCTAATTATATGCAGCTATCCTGAGGGAATTTATTGTTGTATTTTCCCAGAACATTTCTCTATTTTTCTAACTAAGAACTACTTTACAGGGTTATTCAGCATTTTCATATAGAAAACTTATTTTGCTATGATAACAAAAAGTAAAAATAGAAGGCACTTTTGGCACAAAGTTGCAGATTTGTTATGTGCTCCCTTAGCAGTAGGTCCAATGAATAGGGTAGGTCTTATTTATCAGAGCGAGGCTGTGTAGAACATCTGCTTTGCATGCAGAAGGTCCCAGGTTCAATTCCTGGGATCTCCAATTAAAACCCAGTTAGAAGGATGAAGTAGTAGGTGATGTGAAAGACCTCCATCTGAGACGGTGAAGAAGAGTTGTTTTTTATACTCTGCTTTTCTCTACCCTATGGCCGTGGTGGCTTATAGGTTAAGACGCTGAGCTGCAGATCAGAAGGTTTGTAGTTCGGTAGTTCGAGACCCTGGTGCTGCGTGATGGAGTGAGCTCCCGTCTCTGGCCCCAGCTCCTGCCAACCTAGCAGTTAGAAAGCAAGAAATTGCAGGTAGATAAATAGGTACCGCTTCGGTGGGAAGGTAACAGCATTCTGTGCGCCTCAGCGTTTAGTCATGTTGGCTACATGACCACCGAAACGTCTTTGGACAGTGCTGGCTCTTCAGCTTGGAAACGGAAATGAGCACCACCCCCTAGAGTCGGATTCTACTAGCTTTTGAACAAGGGAAACCTTTACCTTTTTTCCCCTCTACCCTGAGGAAGTCTCCAAGCAGCTTACGATCTCCTTCCCTTCCTCTCCCCACAACAGGCACCTTGTGAGGTAGATGAGACTGAGAGAGCTCTGAGACAACTGTGATTGGCCCAGGGTCACCCAGTAGGCTTCCTGTGGAGGAGTGGGGGATCAAACCTGGTTCTCCAGATTAGAATCCACTGCTCTTAACAACTACACCAAACTGGCTCTCATGAGGTGAAGTACTGTTGCCCATCAGAACAGACAGTATCAAGTGGTCAGGGTCAGATTGTTAAAATGTCTTAGCACATATATGGCATTTTAGTATCTCTGAAACTAGCTATTGTCACATGTGTGCTGTCAGCGATTCTTGGTAATACATTTTGTGATAAGGCGTCACTGAACGCCAGAACAATGAGTTTGTGCCATCTTAAACAACAAGAAATGTATTGTGGCTTTTGTGGGTTAGAGCCTACTTCATCAGATTGCATGAAGATTGCTCAGTTAGCAGATATATGGACATGGATATTTAGAAGAAAATATAAAAAGCAGGGCAAAAGATCATGAAGATAAATGCAAGTTGTACAGAGCATATGCAAAGCTCAAATGTAAGTATGGTGTGTGTCACAACGGCAGCCGTTAGCAGTAACATAATTTTCCTAGCTAATTTTAAAGCTAATTTAACACCTGCAATGGGTGAGAAAACTTTGAACTTGGTTCAGACCCAGATTAATATAATCAAACATCCTGATTTCTAGCTCAGCAATTTCAGTCTGGAGTCTTCCTTTGAAGACTTTTTTTAAAAAAAACCTAAGGCTCCAATCACACAAGGGAGAAACTGCGGGCAGGAAGCGAGGCTGTTTGCCCCGGGGTTAACTGACGCTCGTTTGCGCGATCAGATTTCCGCCCGCCTGCCCCACAGTTCCGGATACAACTAGGTTTTAGCTGGTGGCTTTTTGCGATGCTCCTGCGGCGCGAAACGTCGCCCCGCCAACGACTCCGGGACGCCAGACAGATGTGCCTGTCTGATCACGTTTGTTATGTAGTGGGTTGCCGCATGGATAAACGACCGACGACGACGTGGTGCATGGCACACTTTATTTGGTACACAACAAGAACAAGGAACAAACGGCCGGCAGGCCAACTATATACATACCTGGGGACACACCCCTGGTCACCATTGGTGGGTTTGAATCTCCCGCCATGGTTCCCATTGGTTCCCCAGTGGAGGGACTAGGAGCCTAGTCCCTATTGTTCTTCCAGAGCCAAGCTCTGGCTGTTCGCTGGTCCCCGGTGGTGGGGGCTGCTGCAGCTTCCGCTCCGTATGATCACAGCCAATAGGTAGTAGCAGAGCATCTTGGGAGAGTGAAACGACACCCCAATAGTTTTGGAATGTTGCCATTTTTGACGTCTGCTTTGATGCCTAAGACATTCTGAACCTTTCTGGTATATTTCTGCAGGCAACAGAAGTTACAGGAAAAGGTGACCAAATGCAAAGTATATGAAGATTTCTTGCTGAAACTGATTGAAATGTTGCCTGCCAGTGAGTACAATCATTAAGCAATGACCCACATTTCCTTTGGTTCCCAACTGCTTCTCAAATGTGTGTGTAATTATTTAGGTTTTCTACCTTTACCTTTCAAAAAGCATCCACAAATGGTTTATATTTGGCTTATGTATTTAAGCAGAGACTAGATGGCCATCTGACAGCAAAGCAGATTTTGTGAATTTAGGCAGATCAGAGAGGGAGGGCAGGAAGGCATGAGCCAGTGTTTGTCTCTTGTGGCCCTTTCTTACATGCTCAGGGTAATGCCGATTGCCACTTTGGGGTCAAGAAGGAATTTTCCTTCAGGCCATATTGGCCCAGGGATCCCAGAGGTAAGCCTGGTGGGGGATATATTAATTAATTAATTCATTAAATTTCTATCCCACCCTCCCAGCCAAGGCCACTATGCTCAGTGATTTTTTTAAAATAAAGGAAATGATTTTATCTGTGGCATAAACCCAGTTCAAATTTAGCACTGCCAATAGGATCCCCCGTGATCCTATCTGCCGCAACTCACCTTTTCTCCTTTCATATACCAGCCTCTCTCTCCTCACCCCCAAGTTTGCTCAGTAATTCTCATACACTTCAGCACTTCCAGAACGAGACTGACATTTAGAATGAGAACCTACTAGGGAGACTGGTCTGTATTTTCTGGCAGCATATCTTTTGTTCCTCAAGTAGCATCTTCTCCTAATATTCACAATCCAGCATCTGGAGGGCAGTACTTGGGAGTACACACCGGAAAACTAGATAAAAGAGATGTAATATCTATCATGCCCATCAGCACTGGGAGAGGTGGGGTGTTAACTGGTTCCCTTAAAACCACCATGATACATCCCTTATTGGAAATGACGCTCTGGGTTATTTTGTCCTAGTATGGTGGAGGAAACCCCACATTATGCCTATTCCCCCCCCTCCCCAGTACCAGGGCTAAAAGTAGTCAAGGATGTTTAGATTCTTTCGTTAACCCCCCCCCCCAGGGCTGCCCAAAGCTTCCTGGGGCCCCACAGAGATTCCCCTTGGGGAGTCCTTGCACCACTCAGTCTCAATCCAAGCTTCATAGGAAAACCAATCACATGAATTGTCTGGCTCTTCGGGTCCTCAGTATCCCATGGTACCCCCCTCTCAGTGGTCTTGCCTGGAGCCCCAACTCCAATCTAGATCAGGTCTCTCCATGACTGCCCTTTAAAAGGCCACACAAGTAAATAGCCTCTAATGTGGACCTTATATCTACATTTTGGCCAATGCTGAAATTATTTATTTATAATAATTCTATGCCGCCTCTTCAGAGTCCTGCTGGAGGTGTCTTCTAATTAAAAAAACACTGAGTCGCCATTTTGTATTGCAGTTTTTTATATTAAAATTTTAAAAAATTAAAAAACACTGTATAAAACACAAGCCACTAAAAACATACCTTTATATTTGTTCTCCATGTTTAATTGTCTTCCCTCCTTCCTGTTGCAGACTACCTGGAATGTGGGGAAGATTCTTTGATTAGAGTCCTCATTAAAAGACATGAGACGCTGGTGACCGCAAACCAGAGCTTGACAACAAATTTGTCCACGCTGCAACATAATCTTGAGAAAACCCAACGTGAATTTGGGACCTTTCAAGAGGAACATGACACTACAAAAGTTGTAAATGATACCAAGCGTGTAGCTTTATGAAACTTGCATGCCACTTCAGAGGCCTGATTGTACATTACACTGAGACCTTATATCAGGGATCCCCAACCTTTTCAATTTTCTGGGCACCTTTAAAATTCTGACATGCGGTGGTGTACACAACCACATAGGGCTGCCAGGTCCCCCGGGAGGGCGGAGGTTCCCCCGCTAAAAGGGTCCCCAATCTGCCGGTCCAGAAAAGGCCAGCAGGGGGAACCCTGCCCCCAAAGTGCTCGGTTCGGGCCAATGTGCCCGGCGCGATGACATCACCCGGAGGTGACATAATCGCACCAGGCACATCAGCGGCTGACGCTCTAGCAATCAGCCTGAAAACTCTATGGTACCATAGAGGTTTCAGGCTGATTGCTAGAGCATCAGCCAGCGACGTGCCCAACGTGATGGCGTCACTTCCGGGTGACATCATTGCGGCGTGCGTGTGCAAAGTGTGCATGTATGTCCCAGGCAGGGACCAACTTTCCCCCGCTATTAGCGGTAAGTGACTTGGCAACCCTACAACCACAAAATGGCTGCCTCGGAAGGCGGAGCCAACCACAAAATCTCAGGGAGTGAAGCTGTGCATTACTCTGATAACAAAGTTTGAGTACAGTGGCACCTTTAAGACCAACAAAGTTTTATTCTGGGTGTAAACTTTCGTGTACATGCACACTTCTTCAGATGTCCCACTGGACTCAAGCTTTGTCCTGCTGCTTCAGACCGACACAGCTACCCCCTAAACATAACTCTGACAGTAGTTCTTCAACATTTCAGGCAGAAGCTCGGTTTAACAGGATGCCTTTTGAAATGAACATATTGTTTAAACATACTTTCTTGCATACGCACAGGCTTACCTTCATACAGTGAAGGTCCTTGTGCTGTGGGGGCAGCTGCTGCCGAAGCAAGTTTCCAAAAACAATCTGCACAGCCAATCAGAAGCCCTGCTGACCAAAAGCCCCAAGTGACCTCACCAATTTTTTAAAAAAATTAGTGGCGGGTGCCAAGAAAGGTGTTGATGGGCGCATGGTGCCCATGGCCCCCCTTTGAGGACCCCTGCCTTATATAGAGTCAAGGAGATCTGCTGGAAATAACAAAGCGTTAAGTAGTATCAACGGTGTATAGCAAACTGTACAGTGTGGCAACTATGAGTCCGGCTGGATTGGGCCCAATTGACAAGATCACCAGTGCTACCAAAAGGCTTCAAAGGGCATATGGTGGCAACGGAGGGGCAGGGGCCAGTCTTTTAGCCTGGTCACTTGTATAGTGTAAAGAACAGGGCTTTTTTTGTAGAAAAAGCCCAGCATGAACTCATTAGCATAATAGGCCACACCCAACAACAGAAACTCATTAGCATATTAGGCCACACCCCCATGTTACCAGAAGTGTTGTCGTCCAGCCACACCCACCTTTTGCTTCTTATTCTATTTACTTTGTTTGCTGTCAAAACCCTGGGCTTTTTTTTGTAGCAGGAACTTCTTTGTATGTTAGGCCACACATACCCTAATGAAGCCAATCCTAATGAGTTCCTGCTGTTAGGTGTGGCCAATTATGCCAATGAGTTCCTGCTGGGTGTGGCCAACTCAGGAGCCAGCCAGAACTCCGTTCCTGTGCGTTCCTGCCCAAAAATAGCCCTGGAAAGAAACAATTTAGGACCTATGTTTATGAAGTACCTGTGAAATATTTCTTTTTATTTATTCAGATATTTTTACCTTGCGTTTCTCCCCACGGGCAATCCAAAGCATCTTACAAAAATACCAGAATAATAAAAAAAATTCAACTGAGCCTCACCCTGATTTGGTCCTGTGTTTGCTTGTGCAAGGCAGCAAGCCAAGGGCCAAGAGCCCTTTGACTTGTGCCAAAGTCTCACACCTCTGGTCATACCTGGGCCTTTAATACCTGCAACAGGAGGGAAATGGAAGCTCCGTAGAGGTGTTAAACAGCTGGCAGGGTAATTCCCACAATTCATGTCCCGTGTTCCACTATTATGGTGGGCTGGGGGCAGAATGAGGATTCTCCAAAGTACTAGTTACAAGATGCTTTAGAGAGGGAGGATAGTAGCATGTTGTGTTTTTGTGCTTCAAGGGAGCTATTTATGTACAAAAACCTGTCCGGAATATCTGGGTTGTAGTAGTAGATCTGTAACTTAAATCAGTGCAATCATCTACAAAGCATTTACCTTATTCCTGCTTGTATCTTGGGCCTAAATTCTCCTGGGTCCTTTGGATGAAAGATAGCAACTGGCTGTCCATGAATGCAGCATATATATTGACTCACAGTGTTGCATAATGGCTGCCATAAAGCACACAGCAGAAAGTTGCAAAAAAGATGACAGTGGCTAGGCTATAAATGAACAGGGATGGCCCTATTATAATATTCTAATCAGAATCAGCATAGTGTAATGGTTAAGAGCTGCGGACTCTAAAATCTGGAGAACCGGGTTTGATTCCCCACTCCTCCTCCACATGATGCCTGCTGGGTGATTTTGGGCCAGTCACAGTTCTCTCAGAACTCTCTCAGCCCCACCTACTTCACAGGGTGACTTTTGTGGGAAGAGGAAGGGAAGGAGATTGTAAGCCACTTTGAGACTTCCTTAGGGTAGAGAAAAGCGGGGTATAAAAAACAACTCTTCATCATCATCATCATCATCAGCAGCAGCAGCAGCAGCAGCATGAGGGAGGCATTATTTGTCTTTTCTGCCTCAGGTGTCAAAATAGGCCAGTTCTGTTACCACAAGACCACATTTGTGAAGTGATTTGGTATGTGTAGGGTTGTCAGGTCCCCACTGGCCACTGGTGTGTGGGGCGTTGAAGTTTGAAGAGAACAGGGACCTCAGTGGGTTACAGTGCCATAGAGTCTACCCTCCAAAGCATCCATTTTCTCCTGGGGAACTGGAAATGAGCTGTAATTCCAGGGGATTCCCAGGTCCCACTTGGAGGCTGGCGTCCCTAGTTGGTTGTCTGTGGGGGTGGGGGTGGAGAGGACAGGGGATTCCCAGGTCCCACTTGGAGGCGGTGGGGGTGGGGGTGGAGAGGAGAATCCCACACAAAAGCTAGGTTTCCCCTAGTGGCACCTGTAAATTTTCCTTTTTATATTTTTACTTAGATGCTGATTAGCAAACTTTCAGAGCTCCAGTCAAAATGCAGTGCATTACAAGGGAAAAATACACAGCTGGAGCAGTACATTAGCCGTAAGAAAGGCCACTTCAGAAATCAGGTAGGAGTCTACTTGGGTTTGCCCACCCCCACCCCCTGGTTCCTTCCAGCAGAGTTTCAACCAAAATGGAGTGGGGAGCAAAGAATGATTTCCACTTAAGATGCGACCTTTGATTATGGAAGAATATTCTATAAATCAGTCTTCCTCGCGTCCTTGTCATAATCAAAGGCAAATGCTGGCAGCCATTTCCCGTGCTCCTGACTAAATGCAGGGGTACGCGGCTGGGAACATGGAGGTTGTCCTTCAGAAAGGCTGCTGCCGCCTCGCTCAGTGGGGGAAGCCAGTTACAGAGGCTTCTCAGAGGGCCCTTAATGTGGACAGAAGAAGAAACAGTCTGGGCAGTGGCGTCCCTAGCCTATTTGGTGCCCGGGGTGGATAATTTTTTAACACCCCCTTCCTCTATTTTTTTTCTTTGCTGTCAACTTACAGCTAACTTAATGGCTGTAGAGTTTTCAAGGCAAGAGATGTTTGGAGGTGGTTTGCCGTTGCCAGCAGAACCAGTGTAATGTACAGTGCCCAGCAAACCCAGTGTCTTCTGTTCATA
Source organism: Gekko japonicus (assembly GCF_001447785.1). Taxonomy (NCBI): domain Eukaryota; kingdom Metazoa; phylum Chordata; class Lepidosauria; order Squamata; family Gekkonidae; genus Gekko; species Gekko japonicus. The sequence continues at coordinate 78,920 of NW_015168705.1, forward strand.
ATATTAACAAAGGTTTGCTACTATACTACTCTTAAATACATTCTGTCACCAAGCAGGATAGGGATGAGAAGGTTTTGAGACCAAGAAGTGAAAATAAATGGGGGGATGTGGAAAAAATTAGGTGACGAGAGACTGAAATGAATGAGAAACGTGTGGAAATGAGGGAGAGAAATTAAGAGAGAGAAAGGTTGATTTATCTTGCTGCAACAGTAGGGTTACCATTTTTTGAAAAGCAAAAAAGAGGACATATTTTCCAGCTGACTACTTCAAACACTTGATCACTATGACAAATCTCATTTTAAATACCCCTAATGTTTAAGCTGAAGCTTGCCTCCACTGGGGGACTATAGGGCAAAACAGGCTCAGCCCAACCCAAAAAGAGGACATTTAATCAGTTTTTTTTAAAGAGCCCAAAAGAGGATGAACACACAGACCAAAAATCTGGTAACCTTATGCAATACCCTAACTACTGCTTTGCAAAATCTACCTTAAAAAAATGACCCTCAGGCTGACAATTTCTGTACCAGCTTTCAGCATGCTGGCTTGGTTGTTGATCAGGAAGTTTGCTTCAGTCTCAGAGAAAGGGAAGTCTAGTTGATCAATCCTAGTGTGCTTTTTGCTGTGCTCTGACTTCCCTGCACCTCTAGTGGTTGCAGCCAGAACGGCACTGTAAAAATAAGAGGAAAAAACATTCAGCTCAATGCAAAATGAAGCTGGCTTCGAGGGCTCCCTTCAAGAGCCTTCCTCAAGCTGAGCCCGGGGTGGATACATATACCCCTTGGCACGCCACTGCATATGGAACAAAGCATTGGTGTTCCAATCCTCAGTCATTTATTTTTTATTTATTTATTTTTCGTGTTTTATGAGTGTCCACTGAACTAAGGCATGTTACCTCAGTAGTGCTGCCACCATTTTCTTTTCTTCTAATGTCAAGGAAGAAGCAAGGATAGAAAAACAGAAGCTATGTAGGGATAGTGGGGTGGTGGAGATGGTTCTAAGATGTTTGCTGTACTTCCTCAGCAACATCTAGTGCATAAATTCCAGCATATGTCCATGAGAAGGACAATTTTGGTAATACAATATTGGAGACATGTGACACGTAACATGTAATAATTTCTCAGCAGCCTGATAGCCTAACCTAGCCCAATCTCATCAGAGCTTGAAAACTAAGCAGGGTCGGCCACAGTTAGTATTTGGATGGGAAACCACCAAGGAAGTCCTGGGTTGCTATGAAGGGGGAGGCAATGGCAAACCACCTCTGCTCATCTCTTGCCTTGAAAACCCTATGGTCCCAGGGTCACCATGAGTTTGTTGCAAATTGATGACACACAATTATAATAATTAACAGTCTTTCACTCCCCTGCTTGAGTGCTATAATGGAGACCCCCCCCCATCCTGAAGTTCACAGATGCTCAGTAGAATGGCAAAGGAGAAATGGGGGGGGGGGAGGTAGGCAATGCAGTATCACTTCCTGGCACAATTCTCTGGGATTCTGGCAACACCTATTTTGCATGTCGTCAGCCTCTACAACTCACAAGAAATTTTTTTAATGGATTATTATTTGATAATTTTTCTTCTAATGACAGTTAAATACTTCCGGCCTATCTACCCAGGTAGTGGAATGAGATGGTAGATTGGACTGTACTACTGCTACATATGGGGGGATGAGTCATATTAATAATGCTCCTCCATGTCAGAATTCTCTGCAAATAAAAATTAGCACATCTCTCCCTTATTATAATTGAATAGCAATGTTCTGTATTGAACGTTCTAAATTTGGCCCCTTTAGTGTTTGGCCGGAAGAACTGCCACTCAGAAGACGCTGGCTGGGTTGACTGGCTGCTTTGTGCAGTCCCGCCCAGCGTTTCAAGGTCTTTTGCATGTGGAAGCTGATTGGACTTCACTCCATTCCACACCTCAAACTCCCCCCCCCCCGCAAGGCAGTTGGAAGTTTCAGTTGCATAACATACCTCATAGGGGAGAGGATAATGATGTCAGCTGCCCTTTCCCTAGGCAGAGGCTGTGGGGGAGGGGGTTGTAAAACTTAAGACAGACAGGCAGATAAAGGTTGGCTGATGGTTGCCAGGAAAGGACATAGGGTTGCCAACTCCAGGTTGGAAACTTCCAGGATATTTTAGGGATGAAGCCTGCTGAGGGTGGGGTCTGAGGAGGAGGAGGAAGAGGGGGACCTCAGACAGATACAATGCCATACTGCCCACACTCCAGACAAGCTGTTGCCAGTCTCCAGGTGACAGCTGGAGAGATCTTAAAGCTCTGGTGCTAATTCAAATTGTTGCGAGTAGTGTTCTGGAAAATCTTTAGGAATTGTTTGGTGCATTTACGATGGGGATCCTGGGGAACTATTGTTGCCAATCTTGGCCCAGCAGCCATCAAACCATTCTCTTCAACCCCCTGCTGTGCAGCCTTGAAAACCCTATGGTCCCAGGGTCACCATGAGTTTGTTGCAACTTGATGACACACAATTATAATAATTAACAGTCTTTCACTCTCCTGCTTGAGTGCTATAATGGAAACCCCCCACGATCCTGAAGTTCACAGATGCTCAGTAGAATGGCAAAGGAGAAGGGGGGGGGAGGTAGGCAATGCAGCATCACTTCCTGCACAAACCAGGAAGTGATGTCAGCACGTTGGCACAATTCTCTGGGATTCCACCAAACTCTATAGTGGTTTCAGTGTTCTGGCAACACCTATTTTGCATGTGGTCAGCCTCTACAACTCACAATAAATTTTTCTAATGGATTATTATTTGATAATTTTTCTTCTAATGACAGTTAAATACTTCTGGCCTATCTACCCAGGTAGTGGAATGAGATGGTAGATTGGACTGTACTATTGCTACACATGGGGGGGATGAGTCATATTAATAATGCTCCCCCATGTCAGAATTCTCTGCAAATAAAAATTAGCACATTGTGGATAAATGTTCTATTCTAGCATTTTGTATGTTGTGCAGTTTTCCTGTTAGAGGGAATTATTACTCTAGTCTAGACATACTTTGAGAAAGTTTGCAATGGTACAAGCAATCCTAGCACCTCTGTACTTTGTTGCATCACCATATCATTCTGCTGCTGCTTGCATAGAAAAGACCTTAAGTGCTTAAGTAGCAATATGATTATTTTGAGACTGGTGATATGTTGTTGCTAATGAATACCATGCAGCCTAATACTCGCTATCAAACACACTGTTCATAAAAAGCCTGTGGCTGTGGTGAAATTGTAACTCAGTCCCACAAGTATTTGCTTAAAAATTACAACTTTGCAAGTAAATGTTTAATTTGCACTTTGTTGATGCTCAGAGGTTTACCTAAAAGCACCATCACAAGTAGGCAAAATGTTTCAGATCAAGTTTTGCCAGTTAATCTTTAGTCTGTCAGATTGTGGGCAATGGCCTTTCATATGCTAGGAATGGCAGTTTAACACTACAAGAATTTTCTCCTGTGGTCTCAGGACGTATGAGTAAGGGACACATAGAGGTCTCCTAAAGGAAGCCTAGCAATTCTGCATCTGGCAAGATGGGAGGGGTCTGAAGCTGCTTCAAGGGGGAACATGTTTTTCTGAGTAACTGGAAGGTAGAGGATGAAAACTTGATTTTGCAATGGGAAAACTTTAGGAAGAAGAGACTTTTAATTGCCAGAAATGGCTGGGAAAGAAGCTGAGATGTGATTTGCCTGGGAAACAAGTGGATTCATAAGAAATTTTGCAATTTTCAGATTATTCTTCCTGCCTCTGAACATTAGGAAAGTTTTAGACATAGGAAAAGAGGAGTCTGTTTATTGCTTATTTTCCTTCCCCCCCCCGATTATTATACAATTTTAGCTCACGTACATGCCTTTCCTTTTTGTAATCAATGACTGCAAATATGAACATTTAAATTTTTCCTTTTCTAAAAGTGGTGTGTTATCATGGCTTGTCTGCACCCACTTAAAAGCCTATTTTGGCCCATGCTTACCAAGGAACAAAGAAAAGGTTGGCAGATGCCTGCCAGGATCTGAATTACACTAATTAGCAAGGCTTCCCCTGTGTCCGGAATAATTTGGTGTAGGTGGCCAGAAAAAGCCTGTTTTTCTTCCGCTGAAAAAAATCCCTTAAGACTTTCTGTTTCCAGAACACCAAACGGGCATATCTTTTTTAAAAGGTCTCATGGTGGGAGTGTTAAAGGAATCTTACTTCTGCGGGGGGTGATGGAATGAAGTCGGAGAAGTGAGCTTCTTGTTTTTAGGGTCTAGTAGTTTGGGACCCTGAGTCAGCCGCTTAAGTGTAGCTGTAGCACTACATGTAGCCATGTAGCTGTAGCACTACAAAAGCTATGACTTTCAACCCAGGCTTCCAAAAACAGTTTACAGCATAAAAATAAGCAATAAAAAAAATAAACACCCCCACACACAATTTAACAACAGATTTGAACCAGCACAAGCAGTAACATAGAAGCCTGACAAGATTTAAAACCCTCAGCTATAAAACCAGTATAATATTATAAATACTTACAATAAATATAAGAGAAACCCCAGGCAAAATTCAATGATTGTTCGCTCAAGGAGTATTTAACCACTGCCAGAGGATATAGTGATGGTTACTAAATTAGACAGATTCATGGATGGTAGCATAGAGTTTTTACCGAAATGCTAGAGCGGCCCCCACATAACGTGCCCGGCATGACAGGGCTCTTTTGGTGGCCAGGCCCCCCAGCGGCCAGCTGGTTGGTGGAAAATTGGGGGGCCAGAAAGCGGGGGAATCCCTGCCCCCACCAGAGGGTTGGCAACCCTATCACATACAGAGGCAGTAATACCTCTGGATTCCCATTCTAGATGGGCAATATCAGGAGATGCCTTGACCACTATGTGCTGTTTGTTGGCCCTCCAGGGCAAGTGGTTGTGGCCACTGTGTGAAACATGTTTCTGGACCAGAGGAACACTGGTCTGATGAATAAGGACTCTTCCTATGCTTTAATGTCAGTCAAAACATGTTCAGGGTGGCTTATAGCTACATTTGATGACTGACCATCTCTGAAGACTGGAAGTCAAGAGTTATAGTAAACAGCTGCAGAAAATTTGCACGCACAGTGAAAGCAAAGAGAAAAGCTTAGCTGAGATAAAAGAGATAGTAAAACTGTGTAGAAAATTGCACAAAATAGCAGAATCACCAGACACAGGGGCTGGCTTGGAATTGCATTCATCACATTCAGCCCAAATGTACCTTTTCCTCCTAACAGCTGAGCTGGGGCTGGGGGGTGGGATGGGTCTGCATATTTACAGCAAAAGCTGGTTATGCACAGTACTGGTTGGCTAAGGATTACATCATTACATCCAATCAGTGGAGAACTATATTAAAAAAAAAACAACGGTGGGCACTTGACAGGTGAACCAGTGCTTTGATGTGTTAAGTACTTCTGTTCACTGTACATACACAGTGCACTACACAGTTTAATTACTCTTTGAGTGGAGATTGAATTTTGTCTGGTTTTTACCTTGGTTTTCTTCTAGATCTTTATAATACTGTACTGGTTTTATTGTTGAGGATTGTAAATCTTGTTAGGCTGCTTGCTGCTTCAGTTCTGTTGTTAAATTGTACAGTGGCTGTGATTGGACAGAAATTGGTGGCTCTGATTGGACAGAACTTGCAAAGATAGAAGAAAGGCAAAAATAAAGAGCCTGCTGTATTTAGTCTTTTTAACATGTTGCCTGTTCTCTGCTTTTGAAAATAGTAGACTGCTTTGATTGGTTTTCATTTTTTATATCTTTGCAGAAAGAAGAACTAGGCAGGATGTTGTTAGCAATCTCTGACCTAGCAGAGCAGTGCTACATGTGGCATTACGGCCCTTTGAAAGAAATGCCATTGCTTTCCAAGCTGGACATGATCCAAGTAAATACAAATACTGGTGCTGAGATTTTCTTGAAATCAGAATTGTCCAAGATGAATTTCAACTTTTTACCATGATTATTGCAAGAACCTTGGGTGGCAACCAGTGGGTGTTTTGGGGGATGGGAGCATTAAAATTCTCTTCTGCCACAAACCTGGAAGTGAAATCAGCATGTTGGCATGATGCTCTAGGATTCCACCCATAGACTCTAGGCTTCCACCCATAGTTTTACCATAGAGTTTGGGTGGAATCCTAGAACATTGTACTAATGTGTTGCTGTCACTTCCAGGTTTGCACTGGAAGTGACATCATGGCATTGTTGCACCATCAATTTCCCCACCATTTCCCACTGTATCTAATTTTGAGGTGTTGGCCCTTATGTAGATAGAAGTCCAAAGAACAGTTCAGGTATGAAGGATGGAGAGGGCTCTGCATATCTGGAGGAACCTCCAAGTAGGCAGAAAAATATAACTTTTCCCCTTTATCCCAAACAGAAGAAACTCCTTGAAAAGAGGGTTCCAGCAGTATGTTGCAAAGGCAACAGAAATAACTTCAGAACTTTCCTAGACTTCAGGTTCCATTTTGGAGTGCCTTAGCAGGCCTACATTATGTGTAGTCTATTGTGGCTTGGGTCCTTGCCTCACACTACAGTGCCCTCGAACAAGGATCAGACAGGACACCCCGTGTTTGGCTGACAGCACTTAACATAAGAAGATAAGAGACGCCAATGTTGGATCAGGCCAAAGGCCCATCCAGTCCAACACTCTGTATCACACAGTGGCCAGAAATACCAGTGCCATCAGGAGGTCCACCAGTGGGGCGAGGACATTAGAAGCCATCCCACTGTTGCCCCCCCCCAAGCACCAAGAAGACAGAGCATCACTTGCCCCAGAGCCCCTATCTATACCTTGTGGCTAATAGCCACTGATGGACCTCTGCTCCATATGCTTATCTAATTCCCTTTTGAAGCCGTCCATGCTTGTAGCCGCCGCCACTTCCTGTGGCAGTGAATTCCAAGTGTTAATCACTCTTTGGGTGAAGAAGTACTTCCTTTTATCCGTTCTAACCCGACCACTCAGCAATTTCATGGAGTGCCCACGAGTTCTTGTATTGTGAGAAAGGGAGAAAAGTACCTCTTTCTCTACCTGCTCTTTCCCAGGCATAATCTTATAAACCTCAGTCATGTCACCCCTCAGTCGTCGTTTCTCCAAGCTAAAGAGCCCTAAGCGCTTTAACCTTTCCTCATAGGGAAAGTGTTCCAACCCTTTTATCATTCGAGTTGCCCTTTTCTGCCCTTTTCCAAAGCTATAATATCCTTTTTAAGGTGTGGTGACCAGAACTGCACACAGTATTCCAAATGAGGTTGCACCATTGATTTATATAGCGGCATTATGATATTGGCTGATCTGTTTTCAATACCCTTCCTAATAATACCCAGCATAGCATTGGCCTTTTTTATTGCAGTCACACACTGTCTCGACATTTTCAGTGAATTATCTACTACAACTCCAACATCTCTCTCTTGATCAGTCTCTGCCAGTTCAGACCCCATCAACGTGTATTTATAGTTAGGATTTTTGGCTCCAATGTGCATCACCTTACACTTGGCCACATTGAACCCCATTTGCCATGTTGACGCCCACTTGCCCATCCTTGACAGATCCCTTTGGAGTGCCTCACAATCCTCACTGGTTTTCACCACCCTGAACAACTTCGTATCATCCGCAAATTTAGCCCCTTCACTGCTTACTCCCAACTCCAAATCATTAATGAACAAGTTAAAAAGCAGTGGACCAAGTACCCTGCAGTACCCCACTGCTTACCACCCTCCACTTAGAGAATTGCCCGTTTATACTCACTCTCTGTTTTCTATTAATTAGCCAGTTGTTGATCCATAAAAGGACTTGTCCTTATATCCCATGATTTTTGAGCTTACTTAGGAGCCTTGTGGACTGGTCATGCAGTACAACAGGACTCAGAAACCTCATCCTCCACCCAAGTTGCTATGGCAACTCAAAATGGCACCCAAAGTCAGGACAACTTCATGAGACTTCAAAGGTCACTATGGGTTGCCATAGCAATCTGGCTGGAGGCTGAGGCAGTATATCTCTACCAGATGCTGGAATCAAAGGGTTGGATCCAGGGCAAAATTCCCACTTGCGCCAGAGCTCTTGAGCAAGCAGAAACACAAGAAAAAGATGACGATAACCTCTTGCCCTAAGTCAGACTCATTGTATCCCCTCTTGTGCTTCTGCAAGATCTTGTGCAACCAATTTCTGGGCACTATAATACTCCCTCCCACTTCACAGTGCAGCCTGCAGCCCATGCGGCTACATGTCTATGCAGGACCCTGAGGCTCCAAGAAACAGGTTTCCTGGGATCAGATGGGACTGCTGTGGGAAGGGGAACATGAAAAAAGATCCACAACTATCAATTCCTTCTGCTGGTAGATGGCAGGATACAACCAAAAGAGCAATCTCTACCAAATCGTTTTTGTTAGTTTCCCACAATCATCTGGTTGACTACTGGCAGAGACAGACTGCCGGTCAGATGTAATTTCCACTGTGACCTTGCAAGGCAATTTTTGGGTTCTTTGCTTCCAGCACTAGGCATTTTAGAAACTAATTATAACATAGTCAGTCTCGGCAATATTAAGAAATGTTTCTCTTTCTATGACTAGGAGTTCATTTTGGAAAAACAGGAGATCAGACAGCAAACAATGCAAACGGATGAACATGAAACATCATCCTGTAGTCTTAAGGAACGGCCTCACAAAAGCAAAAAACAGATTCAGGACAAGTGATGATAGAAGGTTCTGCAAGGTGGGATGGCTTAAGACACGTGCCTTGGAAAATGCCATCTATTTTGAAGTGCAATGCTGCATAGAAATTTGCAATATTTTTACCTTCTTGTATGGGCAGCTTAACACAGATGGATCTCAATACACTGCCAAACCTGTCGTTGGATTTTGCTACTTTTGTGCTAATTTCCTTTGCACAAGCATCTCTCCCCTTATATAAAGCCGTAGTGGGGTCCAACGTTCCAATGCACACCTACAGTGTTTGGGCGCAAGAACTGTCAGTCAGAAGATGCTGGCTGGGTTGTTTATAGGACATATTAAGCTTCCTGGGAACCCCCCCCGCCCATCCTTCAGGTGCTATTTGCAAGCTGCCCTGGTCTCTCATGCTTTTGGATGGGCTATAATGATGAAAATATTTGTATGGGGGGTTTACCTGCTGTTACTGCTGATACATTTCTGTTGTAGATTTAGCTTTTTACTGCAGATACATTTCTGTTGTTGATTTAGCCTTTTATTTTGCATTGTATTCTGTGTTACTTTGATTTTGTATGCAAGACACTTTGAAAACTGCTGGTGAAAAAGTGGGGTCTACAAAAGGTAGATTTTGTGTTTACATCTTTATAATAAAACCATGATGGTTTTCTGAAACAGAACACAGCTACTGTGTATCCACTGTTCTGACATTTACAGTGGTATTTATTCTTATTACTATATTCCTTTTTTAAAAGTTCAGGGCAGTATATTTAAGTATTAAAATATAATAAAGCCTATGCATGATTTCTATTGAGCTAATCAAAACTAAGAGAGAAAGAGTTGTACGTAGTCACCTGTTTGAAGACCCATCTCTCGTGGAAATCACTCAGGTGTTATCTTAGATCTTCCCAGGGCTTCCTCTTGAGTGTCTCATCTCTGAAGTTCTCTTAAAATCTACCATGGTTCAAAGACATTCCTTCTCAGCTGCAGCACCTCTTCTTTAGAACAGTCTCCTGGGTGTGAGCTATCGCTTAGTGGCAGAGCATCTGTTTTGGATGCTGAAGGCCCCAGCCCCCCCAGTGTCCAGTTAAAATGATCACGTGAAATATCTCCAACAGAGACCCTGAAAAGCTGCTTCCTGTCAGAGTAGACAATACTGACTTGACAGATTAAGTGACCTGATCCAGTATTGGCTAGTGGTACCTTGCATATTAAGTAGGTGATTTGCACATGAAGGCCACACCCCTGTTAAGGTAAAGGTAAAGGTTCCCTTGCTCGAAAGCCAGTCGAATCCGACTCTAGGGTTGCGGTGCTCATCTCCGGGATCCGTTGGCAACCCTAAGACTGAATAGGTGAATTAACCTGATTTAGTATTAAGAAATTCTTTGTTTTGTTCGAACGCTGTTACCTTCCCACCGAAGTGGTACCTATTTATCTACTTGCAATTTCTTGCTTTCGAACTGCTAGGTTGGCAGGAGACACCCCTGTTACATCATTGGAAATGCCATGGGTGGACCACACCCCCTGCCATGTCACTGGCTGTGTATCACCAGAATTGACATGTGTAAGCCACATTCACACATAACCGTTCCACTTTACCTGAAGTGACGTGAGTAGTTCAACCCCCCCCCCCACCTACCTCACTGGAAATGATGGGTATACTTCACATGTTAAGTAAAACCCCACCCCACCATGCCGTCACCAGTTGTTCTGCGACTAGTTCTGCCTCTTTTGATATCACCAGATGTCGTGCCCTCGTGTGTCACCAGATATCCTTTCTCCAATGCTACTCACTGCATCATTGTTGAACTTCTGACTGGAATGTAGGACAACTGCACCTTCTGTGCGTGGAATGGTGGGATTCTAGTATTAATAAATCCACTATTAATAAACCAGTACTAACAAACTAGGCCCTGGAGAACTGACTGTGAGTCCCACTATCAAAAGGGGTGACAAGGCAGGGTTGCCAGTCCTTCATGATTTGGGGTTGGAGCCTGGGGAGGGGTGAGGTTGGGGAAGGGCTCAGCAGAGATGTGATGCCCAAGAGTCCATCTTCTGATGCTGTCCATTTTCTCCAGGGGAATTGATCCCTGTAATCAGGGATCCGTTGGCAACCCTAAGACTGAATAGGTGAATTAACCTGATTTAGTATTAAGAAATTCTTTGTTTTGTTCAAGGCCTTCACCAGCTCTGCTGTGATTTTATTTGGTATCCTAGAGCTATACTTCGATATATAACCCCTGGCATTTAAACTGCAGGGATTATCCTTCATTCCCTGTTTTCTTTGTTTGAGGTCTCATTTAATGGTTACATCAATATGCTTGTGTGTCTTCCAACAATGATTGTGAAATGAAGTGTCAGTGGGTTTGTTGCATAAACTTTATTTATATATTCACCCTTTTTTCTGCTGTTGTAAAATAAATGATGTAACCTTAATTGCTTTGCTTCTCAAAATTAACTCTTTTACAAAGGCAATATCTGTGCCTCTGGGGCTATTAAAGTACATGAGTCATTCCCAAAATATTGTTTTCGCCAATTTTTAACTTTTGACCAACAGTGATAACTTTATTTAGTTATGCATGGTTACCAATAAAAGAATCGCCTTCCCCTATTTTGCTGTGCTGGTTGCAGTAGAGACTATCTAACTGCTGTTTTCATCTACAAGATACGCACTTCATTTGGTGTAGGAGGCAATTTTCACTGAGAGCCAGTTTGGTGTAGCAGTTAGAAGCATGGACTCTAATCTGGGAGAACCGGGTTTGATTACCCACTCCTCCACATGCAGCCAGCTGGTGTGACCTTGGGTCAGTCACAAGTTCTTATTGTTTTCGCCAATTTTTAACTTTTGAACAACAGTGATAACTTTATTTAGTTATGTATGGTTACTAAAAAAAAAAAAAAACTCCTTTCCCTATTTTGCTCTGCTGGTTGCAGTAGAGACTATCTAACTGCTGTTTTCATCTACAAGATACGCACATCATTTGGTGTAGGGGGCAATTTTCACTGAGAGCCAGTTTGTTGTAGCAGTTAGAAGCATGGACTCTAATCTGGGAGAACCGGGTTTGATTACCCACTCCTCCACATGCAGCCAGCTGGTGTGACCTTGGGTCAGTCACAAGTTCTTTCAGAGCTGTTCTCTCGTGAACAGTTCTCAAAAGAGCTCTCTGAGCCCCACTTACCTCACAGGCAGTGTTCCCTCTAAACTGAGTTAGTGTGAGCTAGCTCACAGTTTTTTTAGCCTCCAGCTCACACATTTTTGTCTTAGCACAGGAAGGTTGGCTCCAGAGCAAACTAATTTATGCAGCAGCCAAATCGCTTGCTCACAACTTTAATGCCAGTAGCTCACAAAGTAGAATTTTTGCTTTAGTGGAAAAGAGCAAGAATCCAGTCGCACCTTAAAAGACTAACGAGATTTATGGTAGGGTATGAACTTTCATGAGTCACTGCTCACTTCTTCAGATACTTCAGACGTTTTAGTGGAAGAAGAAGCACACTCCATGGTAGAGACTAATGGAGCTCATTCATAGGATTCAAGACGATATTTTTATTTTGTCATGTGGGTAGAAGAGATGGGAGAGGGGGACAACTGCAGAAAAGGAATCTGATAATATGCATGGACAAAATGCTTGCAATGGAATTTAGAACCATTTTGTGAGTTAGATAAAAAATGAATTACCCACACGCACCCCAGTGTTTGAGGATGCCGCTTGTAACTCGGAATCAAATTACAATTTGAGCACAGGATTCATCCATTGCTGCTGCCATGTAGTTGGGTTCCATGTTGGATTAGAAATACTTGAAACAGGAAAACTGTAGGGAGTAACTTGAATGATGTAATCACTACCGTGGTATAGGATCTGATTATACAAAAAGAACAAACACCCATGAAAGATCCAGGCGGTACACCTAATTAGGTACATCTAATTCACCCTCTACTTATATGAATGAACTGTTATGTTACATTTCAGTGTATCTGAGGAAGTGTGCGTGCACACAAAAGTTCATGCCTTGAATAAAACTTGGTTGGTTTTAAAGGTGCCATTGAAATTAAACTTTGTTCAACCTAGAAAGGTAATGTAAGAACTAGACCAAGTATATACATAGTGTGGAAGTATGATCCATTCTCATTTAGAACGCAAACTCTCATCCTTTCTTCCATGCATCAGATTCTGAAAAATGTCTGATTTGAAACATTATGAATTAGAAATCGCTCTGCTAATGGAAAAATCAATACTGCCTCCGTGCTGGGAATGAAAGGCAGTCTGTCCCAGATATTCGAGGTCAGGGCCCCAACATCACTGAGAAATACCACAGCAAGAAATCTGATTACTCTGCTCATATCAATGGCCTTTTGTACACCCCAAGGTGGCATGCTTAATAAATCCCACTTATTTATATTGCAGGAAGTGAATAAATGGTAAGCTTCATTAATAGCAGTAAAGTGCCTGGGATGGGCATCCAGTAATGCCTTGATCTGGTCCGGTGCGCTGCAAGAATGAATGAGGTCTCTACAGGAAAGACGTTCAAAAGCATCCCTACCTGGGAATGCAGAAGGAGGAGGGATTTCTGAGCCCCTGGGAAGCTGCAATACCATGTACCTGGTCAGCTGCATTTGGCTTGTCTGGCCCCAAGTAGGGAAGTCTGGTTGATTCCAGAGCCCTGTCTTTAGGAAGGGGCACAGAACCTTCTAACCAAGGAAATAAGGGGGTATGTAAACATTTTAAGTAGATTCATTCAATAAATAAAGGCATGGTGGCATTTTGTTTCCTTTCCATTCTTCCATAAAGAATGGTGGCCGAGAAAAGCATCATCTGTCTTGGTGACTATTAATAATTACAATAAATAGTGACAGTCTGGGTTTCTTCCTTCTGGCAGGAGTGAATGGATGCCTCTGTACCAGTGCTGAAAATAGAGCACAGGCAACTGCCTTTGGAAGGACATTTTCACAGTGGCCTCCTAGGCAGGAGTGCACTGTTCTGAGCCCGTTGACTCCAATGGACTTGGAAAGGTTTACCTCTGTTTAAGATTGCATTCTGGCTCCAAATACTGAAAGAAACCTCAGAATAACTTGACTGTCTGCCCTGGCCTGGATAGCCCAGGCAAGCCCAATCTCATCAGATATTGGCCCTGGCTAGTATTTGGATGGGAGATCCCCAAGGAGTACCAGGGTCATGACACAGAGCCAGGCGATGGCGAGTCACCTCTGAACATCCCTTGCCTTCAGACCCCACTAGGGGCAGGCCCATAGCCACAGTGGGGCATTTGGGGACAGAGCCCCACCATCCACGAGCCCTGCCCCACCATCTGATGATGCCAAACATCTCCACCCCAGTGCGCCTAGCCCTGGCAGCAGCAGCAAGACTGGGGAAAGGGAAGCTGCTCTGCAGCTTCTGGTCAGTTTCATTCTGGGCTGATCAGCTGTTAGGGTTAAGCATAATAAGTTCCCCACAAGAAAATAAATTTGCCCCACAAAAGGAAAAATCCTGGCTACGGCCCTGACTAGGGGTTGCCAGAAGTCAGCTTGACTTGATGGCAAAAAAAGAGAATAACTTGACTGTCTGTCTGAGTCATGTATTATTAAAGTATTAGGCGGAATCGCTAATCTTTGCTTCTTTCACATGGTAGAGCCACCTTGAGATTTGACATCTACAAGCCTCTGCCAATTATCCATTAAAGGATTACAGTGTTGTAAAGAGTAGGTAGTGCATAGAATCACAACAGAGGCCTGATAAATTCCACACTGGGAAACAAACTAAGCCAAAAGGCCAACTGATGATGGATCCTGTAATTCATCAGGCTCAACTGGAATGGTGTACATTCAAGCAAGGCAGAAAGCCCTGGCTGTGTTTCCTCAGCGAAAATGAGTATGTCCAGATGTTTATTTTTCTTTCCTGTGAAATATAGAACAGTGAATGTACTTCGAAATCCTACAGCTGTAGGTGCTTGAAAAAGAAATTTATACCTAAGAAAGGCTGGATTTAATCTTCTAAGGATGATGCAAATCTATCCTATTTGCATAATTTGTTACGATACTGCCAGTCTGGGGAGAAACAAGGAAGTATGGTAGACCAACAGAATCTCATCCTATGATTGCTACGGATCCTAGACTCTCTCTTGGCTTTTATGATTTCACCAGGCACAGGGTTGGATCTAGAACAAAACTTCCACTTCTGTTAGAGCTCTTGCGAAAGTGGAAATATAAGAAAAAGGCAGCAGGACCTGCTTGCACTTAATCAAACTTATAATATTCCCACTATTGTTTCTGCTTGTGCAGCCAATATGTGAGCACTATAATATACAAGCATGGAAAGCTCGAGGTGTTTGTGTCTTTAGTAGAGGTGTGCCTGCAAGCTGCAAAGTTCTACAAGTCAGCTGCAAAGCTCTCTGCAAGAGTGAAAAGTTAACACTAATTTGAAGACTGAATGAGAAGTTTTGCCTCCTGCCAAAAGAGCTGCGGCAATACCTGATGCAGCAAAAGAAAGGACGATCATCTTGGCTGCAAACTGCAGTAAAAGTCAGATACCTGGCCTTTCTCCCCAGCAGGAACCCAAAGCGGCTTATATTGTTCTCCTCTTCGCCATTTTATCCTCACAACAACTTTGTGAGGTAGGTTAGGCACAGAATCTGTCAGTGGTCCAAGGTCACCCAACAAACATCCATAGCAGAGGTGGGATTCGAACCAGGGCCTCCTAGATCCTAGTCAGACACTCGAACTGGTGCGCCACACTGGTTCTGAAAGTGTAGGAAAGTTCTTAAATCCTCTTTGTTTTGTAAAGGAGAGGATACTTTCCAGCTTCTTTGCCTATCCTCCTTTTCTCCACAGTGGTGACCCCAAGTCACCACTCCTCGCCGCCATTTTATCCTCACGACAACAACAACCACCCTGTGAGGTGGGTTAGGCTGAGAGTTTGTGACAGGCCCAAAGTCACCTAGCAAGCTTCCATGGCAGGGTAGGGATTCTACCCTGGGCCTCCCACATCCCAGTTCGACACACTGACCACGACACCACCCTGACTGTCTTGTACCAGTGGAACTATGCTTGTGCATAGCTGGCTCCAAGACATTGTCTATAGACTAGTCATAGGTAGGAAGTTATTTTTAAAAAACAAAAGTTAATTTTCAATAAAGATATTCTGCATTTGCACAGAACCCTACAGTGTACACAGTCCCGCTCCCGGTCACTCAGTAGTGATTTTCAGATGGGAATCCCTATTTTTTTATTTTCAGTAACATTGCAAAAACAAGGACAAGAACATGCTACGTTGAAAGCGTAGCCATGCTATTCTTTGTTGAGAAATTGGCATCTCCTGCATGAGTACCACTGCATATCATGCAGCGCTGTTATCCATCTGGACTCTTCACACGCCCCTCCGTGACAGAATAAAATACAAAATGATTACTCTTTTTGGAAGCAGTGAGCAAGCGGGGATACACCAGAATGGGTGGAGAGGGATTCAAGGAATTCATGTGCTCTTTTACATATGGTATTACGTTTGTGCAGATTGCATGCAAATACCTCTACAGTGTGCAAATGTGCAAAAGCAAAAGTCTCCCGGTGGCTGTGGACGGGACTGTGCAAGACAGCATGGCAGAATCAGACCCATGAGCCAACATGGCCGCAGGAGCAGTTTGTGCAGCAGTTGGGAAGGAACCATGGGTCAGTGGTAGGGCACATGCTTTGCAAGCACAAAGACCCAGGTGCATGCTCCAGGTGAAAGGACCTCAGGTAAGAAGGCACTGGGGAAGCCCTTTCTGTGCCTGGGGACCCTGGAGAGCTGCTGCCAGGCAGACGGGGGGGGGAGGGGGGAGTACAGAGCTAGATAGACCAGTGTGTGACCTGGAATGTGACAGCTTT
The DNA here is from genome assembly GCF_001447785.1 of Gekko japonicus. NCBI lineage: Eukaryota > Metazoa > Chordata > Lepidosauria > Squamata > Gekkonidae > Gekko > Gekko japonicus. The sequence continues at coordinate 95,425 of NW_015168705.1, forward strand.
GTATAGTTACATTATTTGCAGATTTTAAAAGGTTCAATTATCTCTTTTACTAAGCCATCTTTTAAAATCATGCATGTGTACAAGGTTTTAAGCTACTCAGGGTCGGTTTGTCACCAGTATAGGGGATCAAGTAATGTCTCTGATAAAGATGGAGATCGAACACAAAGGTATAAATGTTATTTTTACCTCTTTGTCTGTCTTGCCTAGACAAATTCTCAGCTCATTACAGAATAGCTGCCTTTTGTATTTACTCAGCCCCCCCCCCCCATTTAATTCAAGCTGGACCCTGAAACCCACTACTTTGTGCCCTAAACCTAACTTCCTAAAGTAGGACTCTTGCCAGCTGAGAAATCCAAAACCTTTGTTCCGCTCTCATAAGGAGGCCTGATTCCAGAGGATCAGCTGTTGATATTTGGAAAATAAACTGAGCTTTGAAACACCTCATGTTAATTATTTTAAAGTAACACAGGCTTTATTAAATTCAAAACAGATTCTGACGAAGCACTTTAGAAACGCAGCAAGAGTCTTTGGTGTGTTGACCTAATCTCATTAATGACTAGATGGCAGAGGAAGCTAATGTTGTACTCTTGAGTAATAAATGGAAGAGGTCAGCCAAGCTTATTATCAGTATCATAAATCAGGCACTCAATTACATTTTCTTGTGGCTTTTTAAAAATAGAGTGGTCACTGCTCATTAATCCAAGATCTTCCTGTTGGGTGGAAGCTTTTCCTTGATAATCAGAAAGGCACTTGAACACAGAGTCTCCACATCATTCCTCTGGGCCCCATTTATAACGTGACCTTCCCATACACACAGTCCCTTCCCATATGTACAATCTCTCGAACCATTAAATAAAATGGCCTCCTACCTGGACTCGGCTGACCTGGCTACCTGGATCCACGGCTATTTTTGGGCAGGAACGCACAGGAACAGAGTTCTGGCTGGCTCCCGAGTTGGTCACGCCCAGCAGGAACTCATTAGCATAATAGGCCACACCCAAGAGCAGAAACTCATTAGGATTGGCTACATTAGGGGGGTGTGGCCTAACATGCAAAGGAGTTCCTGCTACAAAAAAAGGCCCTGGGTTTTGACAACAAACAAGGTGGACAGAATAAGAAGCAAAAGGTGGGTGTGGCTGGATGAGCACACTTCTGGTAACATGGGGGTGTGGCCTAATATGCCAATGAGTTGTGCTGTCAGGGGTGTGGCATAATATGCTAATGAGTTTCTGCTGTTGGGTGTGGCCTATTATGCTAATGAGTTCCTGCTGGGCTTTTTCTACAAAAAGAGCCCTGCCTGGATCCATGCCATGATGACATTGAAACTAGACTACTGTAATGCATTCTACATAGGTTTCCCCTTGAAATCAAATCTGAGACTCCGGTTTGTGCAGAACGCCACAGCTTGGCTATTATTGGGAGTGAGGCAGAGTGTACATGTGACACCCATTCTGCAGTCCCCCCATTGACTGTCCATCAGTTACTGAGCTCAGTTCAAGGTATTATATATAACCACGGGAAAAAAGATCAAAACCTAAGCAAAAATGTCATGGACAATAACTAAAACCAATTCACAAAATATATAATAGAAATATATATTAGAAAGTGCAAAAGATATAAAGTACAATAAAGTACAATAAAGTCACAGTATCAACATTCAAAATGCATATTGCATAGAACAGTCCAAATCCATTCCAAAACAATTCATAGCACGAATTAACGTGAATAAAGTTACTTATAAGAATACCAGGCATATTGCTTCAGCTTCACTGCTTGATGTGAAATTGTGATGATTGTATTGCATTCTCTGGATGTATGCATTTTTTCTGTACTCTCTTCTGAAAAAAACGACCCGTGGAACAATTTTCAAGTTGACGGCATCGTCAAGGATGAACACTCACATCCTTATATTGGCAAGAACTACACACACACACACACTTCATTCTTATAAGTAATTTTACTCACGTTAATTCGTGCTATGGATTGTTTTGGAAGGGATTTGGACTTTTCTATGCAATATGCATTTTAAATGTTGATATTGTGACTTTATTGGACTTTATATATTTTGCGAATTGGTTTTTGTTATTGTCCATGGCATTTTTGCTTAGGTTTTGATCAGTTCAAGGTATTGGCTATCAACACATGCACATACGCATGCCTTCTCTGTAGTGCCCCCCCCCCACGCTGGGGAATGGCCTGCCTGAGGTCTGGAAGGCTCCATCACTAGCATTTCACTAACTATGTACAGCAGAATTATTCAGAAGACCATTTTTATAAGGAAAATAGGGGCACATTATGACAGGTTTAGCCAGGAAAATGCATTGCACTTCTGCTTACATAATACCACGTTCTGCATTGTTTAACGTGTTGTTTAATATTTACTCTTTGCTCAGATGACAATCTGCAGTCCTGTCTTTCTCTACTGTTTGTATGGATCTGCGTGGTGCTATTGGCCTTGAAACGCAGAGGCAGACTATAAATAAATTAATTCATTAACTCTAGAACAGGGATGATTTCTCGCATTTGTCTGAACTTTGATAAGGAGGATCCCTTGGGTGAAAGCCACAGTCTTTTAAGATTTTTGTGCGAATTAGATTCTGTTCTAGTAGTGCTTTAGAGACCAACAAGATTTTCAGGGCATGGGCTTTTGAGAGTCAGAACTCCCTTCATCAGATACGATACTGAAAGCTTCTACCCTGAAGATCTCGTTGGTCTCTAAGGTGCTCCTGGACTCGAATCCAGCTCTTCTACTGCAGACAGACACAGCTGCCCACCTGAAACTGATGCCCGTGGCAATGTTCCAGGCAGGGCTGTGGTTCCTGTTATAACCAATGGGTACAGCCGCTTACTTAACATCATCTGAAGTGAACGCCTGTCACAGAGATAGGAAGGAATCCAAACAGAATCAGTAGTGAACAACATGACCAACCCCGACTAACTAAGCCCGTGCCTAGCCCCACTGTTAAGTGGCACATCTCCTGTCCTTCACTTAACATTGCTCATGTAAACCACCCAGTTAATGAAGCTCAAACTGAGAGGTGGTTTGTTCAATGACCACATGCTCAAGGCACAACTAGATGGGGCAAGAATATAGCACTGCATCCCTTTCTGGGACCCCTGGTCTCAGTAACATGTGAAATCACAGATTCAGGTTTGTAGCCGTGTTGGTCAGAGGCAGGCAGCAGAGCCACTACACTAAGCATGGTCAGGTTATAACAGACCAGAGTCTGAAACTATGCTTGGAAGTTAGTTTGCAGTGCTTGGGGAGTGAGGGACTGCTTGCATCAAAGGAAGAGCTTGCTACCTCCTGTTCTGCTCTTGTAGATGAGAGGGAGACTTGTCCTATTTGATGGGCTGTTGTATTTTTTCATTCAGAAGAAGAAGAAGAGGAGAAGAAGAGACTGGATTTATACCCCACCCTTCACTACCCAAAGGAGTCTCAGAGCGACTTACAAACTCCTTTCCCACAACAGACACCCTGTGAGGTAGGTGGGGCTGAGCTCTTTCGGGGACTGCTCTTTTTCAAGAACAGCTCTTATCAGAACTATGACTTGCCCAAGGTCATCCAGCAGGTGCAAGTGGAAGAGTGGGGAATCAAACCCAGTTCTTCCAGATTAGAGTCCTCACACTTAACCACCACACCAAACTGGCTCTCATTCATTCATTCACTCATTGTTTGGATTTTTATCCTACCCTTCTCTGCACGCAGGGCTCAGGGCGGCTCACAACATATTAAAAATACAAATAAAACAATAAAAACATTCTTAAGTTCAATAATGTAAGCATACCAAGATGGCTCGTAAGTCTATTAAATGCCCAAGATTAAAAAGGGTGGTGGGCAAACACCCCCCACAATTACTGAAAAAGGTAAGTCCAGGGGGCAGGAGAGGCCAGGGTGATGAGACACCCATGAAAGTGGGTTTGAGTCCACATTGAGTAAAGTGGGGTAAAAATAGTCTAAATAAGTAGGTAATAAAATGTATGACCCAGAGTTAGTCTTAACTATGGCTTCACGTGATGCATGGATGCTGATATGCTGTATTAATCTTGGCTTGTCCTCTAGTGCGGCCTGGGGTTGCCGACTCTGAGTTGGAAAGTTCTGGGAGGCCTGGGAGCAGAGCCTGGGAATAGTGAAATTCAGGAAGGGGAGGGACCTCGGCAGGGACGTGATTGTAATGTATTCAATAAGCTGCCATTGAATGCATGATGTATGTGAAACATCTAATTGACTTGCCATGTTGAGCTTCGTCCTGGGCTAGGATCCAAATCCATCCAATCGCATTGTTAGCCCAGGAAGCACCTAGCCAATCATCTTACAGCAAGCTACCTGAGTGGGAATGTCCGCGATTGGTCCTTATATGAACAACCGTATTGGTTGGTATTTGTACAGTGGATGTGGCTACATTAGCCGGGAGAGTTTAAAAGCAGAACAGCTGCAATGTAAAAGCTGTTCTGGCTATCAGATGTTGATCCATGTTGTGTTCGAGTTGTTGAATAAAGCTGAATCTTTGCTGAATCACTCTCCAACTACTTTGTTAACAGTGATGCCATAAAGGTGACCCTCTGAAGCTGCCATTTTCTCCAGGAGAACTGATCTCTGTAGTCTGTAGTCTGGAGATCAGTTGTAATTCTGGGGGGTGGCAACCCTTTGGGGTTCCCTCCTGCAGCATTTTTACCGCTGGAAATGGTGCCGAGGGCCCTCGAGTGCCTCTTCCTGTGGCTGCACATGCATTGGAATGGACATGTAGCGCCAGAGGAAAGGGCAAACCGGACACCTCCAGCGCAGTTTCCGGTGGCAAAAATACCATGGGAATAAGGCGAATGAAAATCAAATAAGAATACCTATGTATGCAGATTGGGTAAGTAGATTTGGCAGATTAAATAGTAGTACCTCTGTGTGAAAGCTGTGGAACATTTATCTTGAGACAAATGCATGCACGTGGTTTATTTCATGACCCAGTCCCTTTTTTGGCAAATTAAGTGATTTTACACACATAAAAGAAAAATACCATAAGAGGAACCCCCAAAGCCCTCCTTCTCCCCTGCCTTGTTTGAAGTCAAATGGAGAAACTGACAGCTTTTAAAAGGTCAGTTCCCACTTGAACATACAATTGTGACTCAGGTCAGGAATCCATGTCCTGACTCATGGACTGTATATTGTGCATTTTGTCCCTGATAATGTGGAATTTGGAATTTCTTTCACCCATAATGGTATGAAATTTCGGAGGGGAGGGAATCAAAAGTTTGTTTCAGCAAGTCTGAGAAATAGTGGTCCTTGAGTGTCATCTAGTGTTGGCTCTTGGTATCTATCAAAATACCATAAAGAATTCCCCTCCTTTAGTCAGACTGCAAAAGCAGAGGACTGTTTAAATTACAAATAGTAGTGGAGAGTAAACACAAATGGGTCTGCCTCTTTAAAGATCTGTGTCATACCTGATGCTGTCTGGCCTGTTTAGAAAATATGTGGAGTTGGGAGTAGTGAGTAGATCCTACCCAGCTGCTCTGTAATGCCTGAAGAACGCTTGGCACACTGTTACTCCCTCAACCAAATTGGAGAAATCCTCCTGGAGCTCTTCACAATCTGCTTTGTTTTTCAGCATCCTGAATAATTTGATGTCATCCATGATCTTACCCATTTCTCTAGTTGTCCCTGATTCCACATGTACTGCATGATTCCAATATGCTGATGACACAACACCATATTGTTTAGCAAACAAGATGAAACTAAATCCCAACAAGGCAGAGATGGTGTTGGTTGGGAAGGATGAGTTCTCTTGAAGACCATTGTGCTTCATACTTTTGCCAGGGTCCATTTGGCACACTCTCACTCTGGGGGCTTTATTGCTGGAGAAGCAAGTACTGCAGCTGCACAAATGCTTTCTTCCAGCTTCCTTTAGCCTGGAAGACAGCTCCCTACCTTAACTTGGCTGAACCAGCCATGTGGATCCATGCTATGATTACTTTGAGGCTAGACTATTGTAGTGAGCTTTACATGGGACTGCCCTTGAAAACTCCAATTGGTATAGAATGCACTAGGCTGCTGTTGGGTGCTAGGTGGAAAGTGAATGTCACAAGCATTCCACAGATACACCATTGCTTACTGATAGGTGATTGGGTTCAGTTCAAGGTTCTGGTTATCACCTACAAAGCCGTTCATGGCCTTAGACCCATGTAACTGCAGGGCCACCTATCCTGCTATGTCAGCTTTGCTCATCTGAGCATTCTGAAGGTGTGACACTGCAAATGGTAGGATTGGCAATTGTCCTTTCACACACACTCCCTATGGTGGCTCCTACCTGGTGGAATGCCCCACCTGAGGAGGTCAGGACGACCCCACATGTCAGTCATTCTGCAGAATTTACAAAACAGAAAAGTTCAAGAGGGCATTTGTATAAAGTGATTAGAACTGTAGTAGAATGGAATGGCTCAGGAGGTCAATTTTATAAGGTAATAGGACTGTAGCCTATCGCAATGTTTTTTGTATGTCACCTTCCTTTTATTGCAGGGTCTTCGACTTTTGTAACTCACTTTCTGCACTACGGCATGTCACGCCTGAAATTGTTTCTGTTACCTTAGACAACTTTTGTTTGTATTGTTTTCCAGTTCTGTAATCTGAGTCTTACTACACTGTTTATCGGAGGTCTTTGCTATTTAATTGAATTGATTTGTGTATTTTGTCAACTGCCTTGAATCTCAGCAAGAAAGGCAGGCTATAAATGAAGTAAATCTAAAAAATTCCAGATCATTTATTAATATATCTCATTCTCAACGTGGCCCCATCTGTGGATACTTAAATGAGGAGCCTGGAGCCAGGGACAGACAAGATGGATCTTTCTATAAACCCCCCAAAAGGGCCAGCTTTGCAGAAAAATCTGAAATCTTTAAAAAGCGACCCCCCCATAATAGAAGGAGCACCTGTAGCTTTAAGAAACAAGTGTCCTCTGTAGCCATTGCTAGGCAACCACAACAGTATTGCCTATCCTTCCAGCCTAGGTTTCTGAGTAAAAGGCCAGGGGAGGGAAGAAGGCCCTTTCCAGAATTGTTTTGGGCTTTGAGGAAGGACTAATCAGGACTAGGCCACGTAGCAACCAGTGGGTAACTTGCTGCCTCCTGACTAGCATAACTCACCAAGGCCCAGCTCTTTGCTACCATTTAACAGCAGCCACCGACCGTTTAATTTCCTGCCACTATGCCAACTGTCCATTTACACCTTCCTACCTTCTGTTTCCAGTCATTTCAAGAGTTCCCACTGACAATTTCCTCTTAGGTTGCCAACTCCAGGTTGGGGAATTTCTGGAAATTTGTGGGTGGAGCCTAGGGAGGCCAGGGTTTGGGGAGAGGAGGTACCTCAGTAGGGTAACATTCCATAGAATCATATAGCCATTTTCTCCAGGGGAACTGATGTCTGTCATTTGGAGATCAGTTGTTAATTCCAGGACCTCTCCAGGCCCCACCTGGAGGTTGGCAGCTCTATTGCCTTTCTAGGCCAGAATCTCTGAGCCATTGTGAATTTGCTCATGTGCACTTTAAAAGCTCTTATTGCGCCCCTCATTTCAATTTTTAAGTACTCTCTGCCTCTTACTAAAACCCATTTAAAATGCTATCTAAGACCTGCTGTGTTTGGGCGGGAGACACCTCTCATTTCTATCAGTAACATGAGAATCAGGTCTTCTGTTATCTGATTTTAGCATCCAGGGGTTGAGAAGCCAGCTAAGCCAGTTCGAAAGCAAGAAATTGCAAGTAGATAAATAGGTACCACTTCAGTGGGAAGGTAACAGCGTTCCGTGTGCCTTGGTGTTTAAGTCATGCCGGCCACATGACCACGGAAATGTCTTCGGACAGCGCTGACTCTTTGGCTTTGAAACGGAGATGAGCACCGCAACCCTAGAGTCGGACTCGACTGGCTTTTGAGCAAGGGAACCTTTACCTTTTAAGCAAAGAGCTACTCTGGCTGCTTAACAGCTGTTTGACTAACAGAAATCGGCAAGTGAGGAAGCTAATGGCAGATTAACACCTAGTAATGTCTGCTGATCACATGAAAGCCTGAGGAGCAGAGTCTTGTAAAATAAAAGTTGCCATTCTTACACTCAGTTCCCAATTTAATCGCAGCCGGTTTAAATTAGATCTGTGTTGCAGGCGTAATGTTGTGCTTTAAAGCTGTCACAAAAGAATTCCTAGCTATACAGTAGACCTTACCATTTGTAGATTTGCCTTTCATGATTTAACTTCTTTGCGGTCTGTGGGCCAACACAGTGGGGCTGGCCTTAAGCACATGACCCCCTCTGCATTCTCATTCAGTGTGGAGAGGAGACAGAGAATGGGCACAGATTTGCCAACAAGCCTGCAGAAAAATGCCCTGTCCCTTTAATGGAGGCTTAATGTGTGGGCAGCTTAAGTTTTTCATGGCATGACAGTAAACAACTTCAGTAAATAACATTCCATTCAGTAAATTAACATTCCATTCATAAAGGGACAGGACACCTTTTCTGCAGGCACTTGGCAACCTTTGGCAGAAGTATGCTGGCTCTTCCCCCTGCCTCCTCACAATCATCTTGATGTAATGACTCGTGTGGCACTCTGCCACTGCCAGGCTCAAATGGTGAGGGTCCACTGTAGTATTAGTAACACTTGTAAGTGGAAATTATACATGGCCTAGAAAATACTAGTGCTAGAGTTTAGTGACAGTTCCTTGACATGCTTCTTTCCAGAAGGTTAAGGTTTGGAAAACTTGCACAGTCTAAACCTAACTAGGAGGGATTTGGAAATGTCAAGCCAAACAAAATACTGGAACAACAAATGTGGATCACATTTCTACTTTTCTTCTGGTGAGGTTCCTGTCATTTTAACAGTTGCGTGAGGAGGAGAAGAAACCCAACTGCTGAAGCCTTTCCTTGGTGACAGTGAAGAGATTAGGGTTTTTTTTCTGCCATAAAACTGCCATGCTCTGACAGGAGAAAGGTGGTAACCTAGTCCCATGAATTCAGCCTGCCAGGGCTTTTTCAGTGGTGGCTCCCCACCTTTGGAATGACCTCTTCCTTTGAACCTTGCCAACTGCCTAGAGAAAAAAATGCCCCGTCCCTTTAATAGTGGCTGAATGGAATCTTATTTACCAGGCGCTGCTATTTACCTTTATGCTATGAAAAGCTTCAACTATTTGCATGCACTAAGCCTTTATTAGAGGGATGGGGAAATGTTTGTCTAGGCCTGTTGGTAAGCCAGGACACCAGGCCAAAACATTTCTCTTTATTCATGCTTTTAATGGAAATATTCCATCCATTAAAAGGGGTTTTATGGTCCGTTTCTTATGTACCCTTAAGACTATTTTACAACTTTAAAACGTTTTTATAACTCTTTAATATTATTGTGGGTTGTTTTGTGACTTTTTTGTGAACTGTCTTAAGCATGGCTGTAGAAGCAGTTTATGACTTTTCTAAATAAATATGTGGTGATCCCATATAGTTTCATATATGGATAACTATAGATACTAAACTTGCTCTTGGTTGAATATATTTATTTATTTAGACTTTTAGCCCGCCCTTCCCTGCGGGCACAGCTCAGGGCGGTTCACAACAGGATAAGAACAATAGATAATTTAGATTGTTGAAAACCATATAGGGTCAAACTGAACATCATGGTTGTTAAACTTGTGTTTTTTGAAATCCCCGGAGGGATATTTTTTATTATTTTTATCAGACTACAAAACTACAAAGAAAATATAAGGGAAGGGGATTACATCTAAGGATAGATAACCACACCACACTAAAAACCCAAGAGGAGGAGATCATACCCGTGTTAATCTAAGTGTTATTAATAAAAGTGTTAGTACAACAATATACTTGTAGAGTTCTTGTTTGTCTCGGCTTCAATGTTAGTATGTTAGTTGTTGTGAGAGAACTTTCTGAGCATCTTCTTGTTATTTGCTTCAAAAGGCAATTTTCAGAGTCCTTCTGCCTTTACTTCGGTTTTCTGTCTCTGAAATCATATGTAACTTTCGTTGTGCCTGCACCCGTTTCTATGGCAGAGTCCTCATCCATTCCAGAGGTAGCGGAGTCACTTGATTTCGATTCTTCATCTTTGGATTCTTCCTCCAATCCCATCTGGCCTCTCAAAAATTCTTTGGCTTTAAAAATGGAGTCAAAATGTTCTCTTTTGTCGTTGATTTTAAAGATGACACCCTCTGGGATCGCCCACATGTACGAAATTCCATTGGTTTGAAGAAAAGAAATTAAGTCCTTATAGCTTTTCCTCTTTTGGCGAATTTCCAATGGAATGTCTTTTAAAGTTTTAATGTTTATATTCCCCATTTTCAGTGGAGTTGCTGAGGTCGCTTTTAAAATAGCATCTCTGGTCTGTCTTCTTGAGAATCTGACCACAATTTCTCCAGGCAGGCTATTTTTTTAAATATAATTGGAGTATGCTCTATAAGCAGTCTCCATCTCTTTTACTACTTCATCCGCTGTTGAGCCTATTGCTGGAGCAATGATCTCGCTGAGCAACTTCCTCAGATCCTCTTTCGCCGATTCAGGAACTCCCTGGAATCTGAGAATCATGTTGGCTTTTTCCATTTGTAGCTGTAACAAACGGTTTTCTTAGAAGTTTTGTTTTGCTTCAACTTCCCCCATTCTTTTCTTCATTTTCTTGTTTGTAGTGTCTATCTCTTTAATTCTCTCAGTCGTATTCTCCACCTTCTTTGCCATTTCTGCCAGTTGGAGCTGCTGGGATGCGAAGTTTTGATTCAGCGAAGTCAGTTGCTGGTTAATACCATCGAGTTGCTCCATCACCGGCTTGAGCATATCTGCTAACATTTTCATGACATCTGCTCCCTCTTCCGGTTTTGGGCTCTGACTACCCACCGGTTTCGCTTTAAACTTTCAGTCAACGTGCCCAGTCAGCAGTGTACAGTGTCTGGAAAAAGCAGTCTTCTGATTACAATCCCATATTGGTGCTGTGAAAGGCATTGAAATTCTAGAGGGCATATTAGTGACTACAGAGTCAAGTCCTTATATTGGTCGAGTTCAGACTGGCAATTTGAAGCACTAGGGAGTCGTGGCAAAGAAGACCCGGAACAGACCGGGAACGGCTTGTTCGTGGTATTTCTGTTCACACTGCAGCGAATGAAGCGAGAGGATACCGTGGAAGAAGTGCAAGGGAGCGTTCGCACTGTCAGCCCACCCCTGGTGGGCTGTTAGCAGCTGTTTCTGTGCTCCGTTGCATGCACCTATGCGCATGGGCACATGCCGTGGAAACAGCCAGTGCCAATTATCAACGTCTGTGGGTTGTTCCCGCCTTAGCAGCGCTTGCATTCATATGTCAGGGAACCGGAATCAACCTGCTCTACACAGTTTGCTACCATTTTCACCTGGTACTTTTTAAACTCAGGAGGGAAGCGGCACAAAACGGCTTGAGTACGGCTGAGGGACACCTGACAGATGTGCCTGTGTGAACCCGCCCCTTTAATCCACTACTGAAACACTCCTGAAACGTTTGGCTGCCGGGCCAAACTGCCAGTCTGAACTCGGCCATTGTCAGAGTATTATAAGACTGTGGGAGGAAAAAGCTGACAGAAACCTGAGTTACAAAAGGGAAAGATTTAACTGAGCAAAATATAATAAAGACTGGACAAGGTACATTCTGAAGAGAAGAAAGAGTCTGAGAAAGAGGAGTGATAGTCAAGTGAGAGACTGACAACTCAGTGGCTGTGGTCACACACACTAAATAAGCCACTTTCAATCCACTTTCCAACTGGATTTTGCCAGTTCACACAGTAAAATCCAGTTGGAAAGTGCCCTGAAAGTGGATTACTCAGTGTGTGTGACCGCAGCCAGTCAGAAGTTTTATTCCCTGAAGAAATAAGTTACAAACATCTTGAAACCAATACACTTCTTGAACAAATAAAGTTCTATTTTGTTTTATGAAAACCTAGAGTTATATGGTATTACAACACTCTCATCTTCAGGACCACATAGTCCAACGAAGGAGACTTAGAGCTTGGGCACAATATGGTGGAAAAGGTTAATGAATAAGATTTGGAATTAAATTCTGGGTGGCAGTGTTACATACCCAGAGAGAGAGAGAAATAACAAGAAAGTTTAAGACATACCATACCTAGCCACACAAATTAAAAGAGAAGTCGTGACAATCACCCACCACAATTATGTCACTTCTGAGGTCATGCCGGGGTGGGGCTAGTGCAGGAAACTTGGCAGCCCTACTGATTGCACCCCTATGCCACAGGATTCCTGATTTTATAGACTACTGGACTAGCATACGATCAGACCACGCATCAGCTCCCAAATCGTAAAAGCAATCTATGAAATAGGTCAGAGATGATCTGATAGCAAATGGGAGCAGATGCTGGACGTGGTGTTAAGAGCTCTGTTAGAGCAACCCAGTGGGCTGGCTTTCCACTGTGGCCAACCAGACACCCCCGCAAGACCCATGAATATAGGCAAATGCTGAAGACCCCCACCCCCCATATTTGCCGCTGCGAAACCCCATGTGGGTCACACCACATTTCCTATGTGGGACTTTCATAATGTGCAAACCTAGCTTTAATGGCCCTCTTTCTGCCTTTCCTGCATCTTCTTTTCATAACTCCATGCAGTCATTTCTGCTTTTACAGATAGGTTTATTTTGCCCTCTCTATGCATGAGCAGACGTAAGCTATTACAAGCTAAATTCCCTGTGTATCCTTGAAAGTCATGAATTCATTTTATTTATGATTATATTTTAAAATTGGTAGCCCCGGGGTGGCAACCACACAGAATAAAATAATAACAATAAAATTACAAATACAAGAGTGGTATTTCTTTCGAGAGGCAACCCAGCAGCTGGAGTAGATTAATTCTGGTGAAACGATTCCCCGCGCACGACGACATTCATACCAAATTATCTTTATAAGGTTGCAAAGTGAGGTGATTGTGTTCATTCTTCCCCTATGCATCTCATCCCCACCCCCCAAGTCAGTCATTCTCATTGTAATTATATAACTCCTCAAAATTGATCTTCCCTGTGCAGTTTTATTTTAAGTTGTTGAGGGCAATGAATTCTGAAAACATAACTTACTCGCAAACACCTCCATGAAAATCACTCTATTCTAGATCTTTTTAACTTCTTCCTCCAAAACAGGTTTTCACAGCTTGTGAGTACAGAAGGCCTTTCACCACCTTGTTTTTTCCCCTACCTCCTGAACTAAAGGAAGAGAAAGGTATTTTTTTGTGTATAAAAAAAAACTAGCAGGTGACAGGGCTATTGTGCTGTCACACGTCGTACAGATCTGGTTTAAGAAGAAGATATTGGATTTATACCCCGCCCTTCACTTGGAGTCTCAGAGCGGCTTACAAACTCCTTTCCCTTCCCCTCCCCACAACAGACACCCTGTGAGGTGGGTGGGGCTGAGAGAACTCTGACACAAACGGCTGTTTTTCAAGGACAGCTGTGCCAGAGCTTGTGACTGACCCAAGGTCACATCAGCAGGTACAAGTGGAGGAGTGGGGAATCAAACCCAGTTCTCCCAGATTAGAGTCCGCACACTTAACCACATATCAAGAATCTGTTTGATAGATAGCACACTAAACTACAATTTGTAAAACACAGTTTGGTTAAACATCACTAGAGTCTGATGTTCAAGGCCAGCCACCCCACAGTAACTCTGTTTATTAGGAAGGCCACGAACTAGAATTCTTAAAACCGGTGATATCCCTGCTTTAAATCCTGATTTCATAGGATCATAGAATAATCACAGAGTTGGAAAGTACCTCCAGGGTCATCTAGTCCACCCCCCTGCACAATGCAGGGAATTCACAAATACCTCCCCCCCTGTGACCCCTGTTCCATGCCCAGAAGATGGCAAAAAGCCTCCAGGATCCCTGGCCAAACTGGCCTGGAGAAAAATTGCTTCTGGACCCCAAAGTGGCAATCAGCATTTCCCTTGGCGTGTAAGAAAGGTCCACAAGAACTAAGCACTGATGCGATCCTTCCTGCTGCCTGAGTACACAGAATCAGCACTACTGTCAGATGGCCATCTAGCCTCTGAAAACCTCCAAAGAAGGAGAGCCCACCACTTCCCAAGGAAGCCTTTGCCGTATGATTTGTCATAGCTGTGGTTAATCTTTGTCTAGATGTGGATATCTTGGCTTAGTCCTGGCTTGTTTGGTGGTCTGTCACTGGAAAACAGAGATCAGCTGCAGAACAGCAAAATGAGGCAGCCAGTGTGGTATAGTGGTTACAATGTCAGATTAGGATCTGGGAGACCCCAGGTTCAAATCCCCACTCTGCCCTGGAGCTCACTGGGCAATCTTCAGCCAGCCAGTTTTCAGCTTGGATACAGACTAGCATTTCCGTGGGGGGTGAGGATTTCTACCCACAAAGTGTGATTTTCCCGCCCACCCCTCCAGCAGCCTGATTCTGGGAGTCCTGTGCCCCCCAAGAAATGGATTTCAAGTGGTCATTTTTGCACCACTGTGGGAAGGGAGAAAGTTGTGCTATGCAGGCCAGAAATCCCAGGACCTCCAGAAACACTACTTTGGATCCAAGCCACTCTTCCTCAGCCTCGCCTGCTTCACAAGATTGTTGGAAAACTAAAATGGAGGAAGGGAGAACAATTCACATTGTCCTGAGCTCCTTGAAAGCAGAGGATACAATTGTACTAAATAAAAATACCTCTCCAGCTCTTGCTAGTAGCAGGCAAATTAGGCAGGTGCAGAAAAAATGTAATTTACATTATTATGAGTGCAATGAGAAATCAGAGAATAATCTAGAACCAAAAGGTTAATGGTGGCTGACAGAAGTCAGGAGGAAGAAAACCAAGACATTGCATGAGGGACTACATCCAACAGTTCCCTGAACTTTTTTCATGTTTGTCACCTTTGCAGAGGAATGTCAAGCATTTTCTGATAATAAATATTCATGTAAGCCCCACTCCAAAACTGAAATATTTAAAGTATTTTAATAAAGATTTCAGTGTAGCAAGAAAAAGGATAAAAGTACATCCTCAGCTTTACTCAGTGAACAATTTCTCTCCCCATTGACATGTTTTAATTTCCTCTCCCCAAAGGAGAAAATGACAGAAGCATTCTAAACCAACAATACAAAGAACATGTACTGACACAAGACTTCTCGATGTTCTTCAGCAGTGAGACACAAAGCTCCACACTTCAAAGAAATGATATCCCTCTGAGACCGCCCTTTACCTATACCTGTGCCGGCTTGGTTTTGGCTGTCAGTCTGAACAGATGTGAAGATTTCCACCCACTTATTCCTTCTGGATGGTGTGTTTATATGACATACAAGAATCGCATTCACCAGAGGCTGGACATCCACAGGGGTGTAATGGGCTGGATCCAACCTTCTGCAAATGAAGGGAGTTTGCAGAATGGAAACTTTTCCTGCTTTCCCCCTGCACTCTGCAAAACAGCTGCCGGAGGGCAGGCGAACCTTGAAAACAACATGCCATCTAGCTTAAGAGGCTTCAGCAAGCAGGGGGTACTGGATCCCCCCCCCTTTGAAAGAGTACAGCGGACTCGGGAACGGAGCAAAAGCGCTCACGAGAATGAGGAGGCGCAACTTTAGCCATTCCCCTCTTTATCCCCCCTGCTTGCTACAGTCCCCTGTGCCACATTGTTTTGAAGGATCCTCTGACCCTTGGCAATGGCTTTTATGGGGAGCACAGGGAGAGGGATGCTGGAGAAAGGTGGGAAAGATCCACTTCTGCAACCTCCTCTACTGATAGCAGCAAGGATCCAAACCGTCAAACCAGGAAGAACCAAATAGGCAGAACTGTATTTGTACCTACTCAGAGGGGTACCCAGGAGCAGAAACAGTGGTAGGGGTGGCAAGCACTGCAGGACAGGTATGTTTATAAAGGGAATCGGAGCACTGTGGGGGCCAGAAGCAGCCTCAAGAGGGAGGAATAAGGGTTCCTTATCTTGGCACCACTCCTATCAGATGTCCACACTTTGCTTCATCTTTTTCTCCTTCTTCGTTCCTTATCTTGGCACCACTCCTATCAGAGGTCCACACTTTGCTGCTTCTTCTTCTTCTCCTTCTTTGTCTTCTTCCCTTGTGCCTCTGACATGGCACCCAGCGCAGACTGGGAACTCGTCTCCGAAAGGTCAGGCAAGAGCAGTTTTCCAGACTGGGTTGGGTATCTGGTCTTCATCAGATTTTTAAATACTGGCTGGGACAGCAAGTGCTTCAGATGCTTCTTCATCCCTTTCAGCATCTTCTGTTTCTGACTCTCTTCTTGCTCACTGGGCCGGCCTCCTGCAGGCACACATTTATTTTTATTTTAAGAATTAAAATTGCCATTTAAAAAAATCACACAACATTATCAAGCGTCCTTTATTAAAGTATTAATATCCTGCCTTTCCTCAGGGTTCGAGGGTACTTAAAATAATAGTTAAAAACATTCTCAGTTAAAACCAAAATAAGATACCAGCCCCCAAATCTCCCCCCCCCTTTAAAAGACGCCTGCCATTCAAACCCCCTCAAAAGCCCTGGCAAATAGGCCTTGCTGCACTTCCTGAAGATCTCCAGGAATGGGTGGGTGGATCTTCCCCCCCACCTCTTCAGGGAGACCATTCCACAGCCATGGTGGAAAAGGTCCAGGCTCAGGATGATGCCAGACAGGCCACCCTAAATGGCAGGATAGTCAACAGATGGCTGCCTGACAACCATAGTTGGCACTAGGAATGTGCATTCAGATCTACCTGAGCCAAAAATGCATCCAGGTTTTTGGGAATTACCGGGTAGATCTCAAAACAGCAGAGAGGTGGAAGCAGATTGGTCCTGCCTTTCAGTTGCTTGTTGTGCTTGTTGTGCTTCTACTGCAGTCCCTTTAAGGTTTAAAGGCTATTAAAGGTTTAAAGGGACTGCAAAAGGTTTAAAGGGACTGCAAAAGACAGCCTGAGGATCAGCTGTGCCAGTGGGGAGCAGACTGTAACCACAGGCTCGGCTTTTGTTCCCTCCCCAGCTCAGCTTTGTGCTGGCTTCTCCAGCAGCCTGGTTTAAACCAAGCCAGCCCCAGGATCCGACTGGCCTTTTTAAAAAACTGGTATTTTTCTTCTAAGGTCTATTAGACCCAAAAAATTCAGGATTTCCGAACAATCCCGGATCCAAATACTTTACTGGTATTGGGATCCAGGATTTTTCAGAAATCCCAACACGCAACCCACCCCCCCCCCCGCCCCACCACACCCCACAGACCCAAATGGAAAAAATACAGATTAAAAAAATATTGCATACCCCTAGTTGGAAGGTAGACTGTTCTTACTTGGAAGTACACAATGTTTCACGTCACTAAAAACTTCTCAGATTCCTAACAGAGTGGTGGGTATACTTTTCACCAATATGTAAAGATCAGCACATACCTGGGTTACTGCACGCATCTCTGCATTTTGGATGATATGCACGTGACTCCTCCTTACTGGTAGTCCCCCCTCCCTCACATGACTATGCAAGAACCCCTACTTGCCCATGAGGGCCTCATCCTCCAGATCCAGCTCAAGGGCATCTGCGGCTTGCTGCAGCCAAGAGTTGTGCTGCTTTGCTCGGTTGCTGAAGTACTCCACCTTCTCAATCTGCCGTGCCAAGTTCACCCGCTCCTGAAACAAAGCACAGTGGCATTCTCTGGCAACCGCTTCTTTGCGTGCCCTGTAGAGTCAGGCTGTCGGTTTTCAGAACAAGCACAATTCAAAACCGCAGCCTTAGAGATTTACAGAAAAGTCCGAACAAGGCTAGGACACTGAGCTCAGAACATATGAAAAAACAGGCATGATAGGAAAAATAGTAGTATGGAAGGAAGGAGTTCTGGAGATGCAGAGAACAAACCTGGCATGCAGAAGATCCTTGGTTCAGCCCTGGCCCACTTAAAGGACCTCAGGTGGCAAGATCTAGGGAAATGCCTTTGGAAAGCTGCTGTCCCTCAAAGTATTCAGTGGAGTAACCAATGGATGACAATGTAAAGCAGCACCAGATATATGTAACTCTGCAGTTCACCCAATGAAGCTGACAGGCAGTAGAGCTAAGGCAAGACAAGAAAGAACCTCCATAATCAGCAGCAGTAAACCTCCTAATGCCAGTACTAGGAGGCAACACTAAAGAAGGGCCTTGGTGTCTATCTCCTGTTCATTGGCCCTTCAGGGCAGCTGGGTAGCTGCTGTGTGAAACAGGAGGCAGGATTAGGTGGACCACTGGTGTGACCCACTAGGACTCTTTATATGTTTGTTTATTTATTTATTTGTTGGGCATTTAGCCCTCCCTCCCTTGCAGGCAGGCTCAGGGCGGGTTACAACCGTAGATACACAATTCAATACATCAAATAACAATTATAAAATCCCATTACAGTTAGCAATTAAAATCCATGGTAACAACCGATGGTACTGGTGTTCCCGTAAGAACACGTGCCGCTGCATTCTGGACAGACCCGTAGCCAGGATTTGGGGGGGCCTTTAAATAAGTCGGGGAGCACAGATGACAACAGTAGAGGGGGAGGCCAATATAAGTGAATCTCCACCGCCTCATCCATAGGCCTGGGGGTACATCTCCATTTTACAGGCCCTGCAGAACTACATTATGTCCCACAGGGCCTGGATCTTGATAGGGAGAGTGTTCCACCAAGGCTAAGTGGACATCTTCAGGGCCAGGGATCACCAGCAGGTAATGATCTAACAAGCATAATGCTCTCTACCGGGGACATACCGGGAGAGATGGTCCTGAAGGTCCAGTCCGCATAGGGCTTTCAAAGTTAAAACCAAAACCTTGAACATGATCTGGCATTCAACTGGGAGCCAGTGCAGTTGGCAGAGCACCGTTTGGCTATGTGCTCTTACTGGTGTTCCCGTAAGAACACGTGCCGCTGCATTCTGGACAGACCCGTAGCCAGGATTTGGGGGGGCCTTTAAATAAGTCGGGGAGCACTGAAATAAAAATAAAATAAAAAGAGGGTTTTTTTAAAGCTTGGAAGAAATGGGGACTGCCGCCGCCAGCTCGGGACCACCAGCCCCTCCCCCCTGATGTACCCTGGAAGCCAAACACCCAGGCACAGGAAGAAGAGAAGAGGAGACGCAGGAAGAAGAGGAGGAAAGGCAGAAGAGGAGGAGAAAGAGGGCCCAAAAGTTCCCAATGGCCTAGCTGCCTTGCACCACCTCCTCACCTGGGAGCCCTACTCTGCCACCAGCTTGGGACCCCCAGCCCCTCCCCTCAATGTGCCCTGGAAGCCAAGCGCCATGAAGCTGGCCTCTGCTGGTGCTCCAGCTGGGCACTCAGGCACAGGAGGAGGAGGAGGAGGAGGAAGGCACCATGGCCAGGCCCTGCTGACCTCTGAGCGCTGCTGAAGGTTCCCATTGGCCCCACCTTGCCTGCCCGCCTGGCTGCCTCACACTACTTCCTCACCTGGGAAACCCATGCTATCGCCACCGCTGCCAGCTTGGGAACCTCAGCCGCCCCCCGCCCCCCCAAACGCCAGTCCAGGATGGAGCCAGCAGGGCTGCTGACAGGTGGGGAAGAGGCAGCGGTGGTGGTGTGGGGAGACCTCCAGGCTGCCCAGAGAGTCGGGGGGGGGGGTTGGGGTAGAAAGGAAGTAAAGTCAGGGGGCCTTGGCAGGAAGTCCGAGGGCCAGGCCCCGGGGAGCCCCACTGTAGCTATGGGCCTGATTCTGGACAAACAAAAGTTTCCGGATCAGTCTCAAAGACAGCCCTGCATAGAGCGAGTTCTTACAGTGAACATCCAATGCATAATTATCTGCCAGAATTTAGTACCCAAGAGGTGGCCGAGGCTATTCACTCACATAGTTTTTAAAAAGGAATAGACCAATTCATGGAGGAAGGATCTGTCAACAACTACTGGCCATGGTGGCTAACGGAGCCTCTGCATTAGGAGGCAGCATGAGTCTGCATACCACGTGCAGAGAGCAAAGAACAGAAGATGGCCATTGCTGTCTGTCTCTTTTGGAGGCACCTGGCTCATGCCTCCTGAAATGGAATGCAGATCTGTAAGGACATAGCTTTGATACAGCATAAACATCCTTATGCTCAGTTAACTTGTTTCCAATTTATCCTTCCTGTGCTTGCCTAACACGGGTCAATTCAATTAATCCATTTTGTGGAGCTGTGGTTTCCTGTAACTGATTATACTGCTAAAAACGAAGATATCATTCAATGCTTCTATCCCAAAGGGGTGTTTTTTTCCTGTTCAGGTTTATTTTCAGAAGTGCTCACACAGTCAAGTGTTTTGAGACTGTTTTACTGTGTATTACTGTCTCGCTATCTTTGGTATTGCATTGTTGAATTGTAACCATGCTGAACTGTAACCACAAATAAAATATTATGAAGCTGAAAAAAATTCAGTTAAGCAAAATAAAATAAAATAAAAATAAAAATGTGTATATTAAAGTGGGGCTGTTGTCTTGAACAACTGCTGCAAACTCAGTAACAGCTCCGAATGCACAGAGATGGTTAGCTTTAGAGTCTGGACTACATGCTGTATTTGCCAAAGAGGAATTAGCAGCACTACAGCATAACCCCCCCCATATCCCCCCTTTAGCAACACTCACCAAACTCACAGTGTAATGATCCTGATTCACACAGTAAATGCTAGTAAATGCTACACCTTCAAAGGTGAGAATGTTGTCACTGGGATGCTGGCCCCTGAGATAAACATAATGGGCTGGATTCTAAGCCTCCTCTCCACTGGCATAAAGATGTACTCTGCTGGTAGTTAGAGGCAGGAAAGGCAGTTTCAGCCTCTTCCTTCTCCTCCTCACTGCAGCTCCTTGTTTTGCATGGCTCCTTCCTTGTCTGGCATGGAGACACAGAGATATCCCAGCCTGTGTGGGAATCAGAAGATGGGAAAGATCTGCCTCTGCTAGCCCTGCCTGGGATTCAGCTCGGTGCAGCACTTAAAATGGCTAAGACAAGGCCTCGGATTCCCAGCTGTACTTCACACTTGTGCAGATTCAAGGGCAGATTATAGCACTGCATTTCATATACAAATATTCAAGCACCTTGGTTAACATTATACAAATATTCCAGCATTGGAACTGGCTTCCCTGTTGCATGCAGGGCATAATTCAAAGTGCTGGTTTTGACCAACAAAGCCATAAACCAAGTAAATCCACAAAAACCAATCGCTCCACAAAGAGTTACTGGACTGGGTACTAGGAAACCATGGCCGGGGGGAGGAATCCAAACAAACTTTGAGGAAACTACCTCCAGCCTAAGGACACTTCCTTCAACTTAAGCAGCTCTCCTTCCAACAGAAGGGGTCACTTCAGTTGCAGGCAGCCTCCTTAGGTTGGAGGAAGGCTTCACACTTTGCTCCGAGGAGTGGTAGGGTATGAGCAGAATCCAACATCTTGAAGATTAATGGCTGACCTTGTACCAGCCATTATAATTTAATCTAGTTTACCTTACAGGTTTGTGGTGAAGATATAATGGGGAGGATCCACACAGGTAGCCTGGAAATCCTTTGTCTCAAGGGCAAGTTAAAAATGTTATAATGCAATCATTGTCATTAATAAGCCTGCATGCCCACATATGCTTAGGCTGAGTAATTTGCAGAACATCAATGCTCTTATTTTAAAAAGGAGGGGAGGAAAGAGAACCAAATTCCTATTCAGAAGCACTTTCCTGCTTAGTCACCGGACAAAAGTCTTCTTTCAATAGTCTACATCCAAAGCATCCAAGCTAGTATTACTCCAGGGGCAGGCTCTCAGATCAGTGCTTAAGTACATAGCTGGAATCCCTTCATCAATCCCCCAGAAGGGCTATGCAGCCTCTTTATCTAATTTCATACTCTGGCTGTTGGGCTCCATCTCAATCCAGCTCCAGCAACTGGCTCCAAACTCCTGGGTGAAAGCAGGCATCTCTTAAGAATGCGCCTCTCTATTCCACCCTGCTTTCACCTAGGTGGCTTCCTCCTCTCGCCAGCAACCCTCAGTGATCTTCAATAATTGGACTAGGCTTCTCACCCACACACCTTTCATAAT
Organism: Gekko japonicus; assembly: GCF_001447785.1. Taxonomy (NCBI): domain Eukaryota; kingdom Metazoa; phylum Chordata; class Lepidosauria; order Squamata; family Gekkonidae; genus Gekko; species Gekko japonicus. Next base: position 117,410 of record NW_015168705.1, read on the forward strand.
AGTAACATCAGCTTCGGTTAGGTTTCAGTAGAATTTAAGCTCTGTAGAACATTTCTTGAGAGACTGTGTGCGTGCGCATGCGTGCACATGTTTCGAACTCTGAATTCAATTTGCTACTTCCCTTGGGTATCATTCTTTTCATTAATAAATCCTTAACTTTAAACCAAGATCTATTTATTCTAAGACTCTACGTAAAGTATATACACCTCTGCCCCTCTGGATAATATTAGCAGCGATCTGGAGTATGCAACACTTGCTGTGGATCTGGAAAAGTCAGAATGAAGTTTTGGTGAAGTACTGTTTACCAAGGCCTCTATCCCTTTTTGGCTACTGCTGCTCATCCAAAAAGTTCAGGACGGAACGTGCTGCAACCTTGAACAGTACAAAATCCCACACCCAAAACAGACCCTGTTTTGCGTGACTTACAGTTTGAACATGGAAGACATACAGAGGAAACATGCCTTGACCAAGGCTAACGGTTAGGTCAGTAGCAGAGATGGAAGAAGAACTCTGTTCTCCCTGCACCCTTGTCACTGTGCAGAGTGTTATCTGTGCTGCTATGAGAAGGAAGGGATTGTGGCCCGCAGAGAAACAGGTGCCACGGTGCAGAGCAGTTCATTGAAGCCTTCTGCTCTTCCTTTCCAAGATGTATGTTAACGGGCTTGAACGTTTTAGATGAAATATAAAATCTGAAAACATGAACAGAGCAAAGAGCTGATCCCAGCCCTTAGCCAAAGAGACACCCCAAAGACTGTATATTGGGCATGCTGATTTAACTACTCTGACAGGTCACACAAAGGGATTAAATTATTAAAGCAGCGGGAACTGACAGCAGGGTAATGCACGATCGGAATCCTTAAGCAGCCAAAGAAAGGAAAAATTAATCTCGGAAATCATTCATTACCTGCAATTAACTACTTAAAGCTACGCATTCAAAACAGCTTTAATTTTAACGTCCTCGTGTAATTCTCTCTTTTCCCTAATGAAGACTGCATAATGTCTTTGGCGGGACCTATGGCTCCCCAGTTTCTAAGAGCTAAAAAAAATAGATACACATTTTTTAAAATTCCTTTCTCCAATTTTAACAGAACTAGTGTTTGACAAAAGGAAAAGCCGGTCTTCTATTCAGAACAAGCCTGTAGCAGTTTGAGAGTAAAGCATTACAGCATTAACCCCCTGAACACACAGGCACACATCACTGAATTGGAAAACTGGTTCTTCCAGCTCAATACTGTCTGCTTCGACTGGCAGGGGACGTTCATTCCAAGCTTTTGCAACCTGCGATCCTTTGAACCAGAGATACCGGGGCTTGAACCCGGGATCCTCACCATGCAATACACGTGCTCTACCACTGAGACATGTCACTTCCCCTACATGCCATTTTACACATTCATTTTTCATGGCAAAGGGAAATGAGAGAGGCAATCCTAACCAGGGTGCTTGGAAGTAAGTCTCATTTTATTCAATCGGGGTCGGGGAGGGTTTTTTTGCTGTCAAGTTGCAGTTGACTTATGGCAACCCCGTAGGGTTTTCAGGGCAAGAGATGTTCAGAGGCGGCTTGCCATTGCCTGCCTTTGCGTCGTGACTCTGTAATTCGTTGGTGGTCTCCCATCCAAATACTGACCAGGGCCGACCCTGCTTAGCTCCCAAGATCTGACGAGATCAGGCAAGCCTGGGCTATCCAGGTCAGGGTTCAACACAGTTTACTTCCTGGAAACTGTTCTTAGGATAACAGCTAACATGTACAAAGAGATCGACTTTAGGATGTCTGGATTAATTTGATCGAAATCTGAAATACACCCCGACTGCATAACACTGAAGCATAACAACTGCCAAATTCCAATTGGAACGATGCCTCCCTACCAACCAACTCTTCGACACCACAAAACTACTTTAGGGAAGCCCATGGTTTTGGAAGACTGATACAAACATTTCCCCCCCCTTTCCTTCGCTTTATGTTCTAAACTTTCCAGAACACCCTGCAGTCTAGAGTGGGAATTTTTAAAAACTGAAAGTCAGCCTAAAATTTGGCACAGCATCAGCTACTGCAGGCTGAAACACTGTTTTAGATCACGGATATTCTCTGATCAAGGGTCCAGTGGCACCTTAAAAGACTAATAAGATCTTTTCCAGAATAAGCTTTTACCAGCCAACTGCATCTGATGAAGTGAGAACCAGCTTTCAAAAAAAAAAAGGCTTCTGTTGGAGTAAATCGGGACAGTCTTTTAAGGTGTCACTAGACTCTTGTTCTATTTTGTTGCTACTGCCTAACATTTGAGCCAATTTGGTGTAGTGGTTAGGTGTGCGGACTCTAATCTGGGAGAACCAAGTTTGATTCCCCACTCCTCCACTTGCACCTGGCTGGATGACCTTGGGCAAACCCTAGTTCTGATAAGAGCTGTTCTTGAAAAAGAGCAGTTTGTGTCAAGAGCTCTCTCAGCCCCACCTACCTCACAGGGTGTCTGTTGTGGGGAGGGGAAGGGAAAGGAGTTTGTAAGCCGCTCTGAGACTCCTTTGGGTAGTGAAGGGCGGGGTATAAATCCAATCTCTTCTCTTCTTCTAACATGACTATTGGTATGGAATTCTCTGACCAGGATTCCCAATTCACAAGTGTAACATTAACATTTTTTCTGCGGTCTCAAGGGACTGTGAAAAGCAATGTAGCTGAAGTACGGCACTGAGCTGAAAAAAAGACCATGTTTACCTTGATAGCAGTCATGTATTTCATTTCCACTGGAAAAAAGGGAAGCTCTTCACTCTTTTCCAGTGTCTTGTAAATCCTTTTAAAATTCATCACATCGCCAGGGCCAATCAGCAGCAAGCTCAGGCCCTCACTGGCAGCCCTGGCTGTCCGGCCACTCCTGTGCACGTAGACTTCAGAAGTTCGAGGAACCTGCAAAAGCACAAGAGATTAACACTTCCATGGAGACACAACAGAATCCACAAAGAAAGAACAGCACGTCACCTTCCCAGAAAGCACTTTCACACCTTCTTCGGTAACTGCTTCGACATCACAGGTTGCCTTTGTTTGGGGACAGAGTACTTTGCTTTAGAAGGAAAGCTGACACTCCTGGGGATCAGGGAATGTGTGCGTCTCCTGCAATTCCGTGCAAGCACAGAAAAAGACATAGAATTCGTCCAGGTTGCAAAATTCAACCTGCCACGAATCCTAGCTTCTCAAAGGTACGAAGGGAGATTGGGAAAGAGGATGGTTATAGACTAGAGACGGGGGGCGGGCGGAGAAAAAGAGTTGGTTTTTATACCCTACTCTTCTCTACCCAAAGGAGTCTCAGAGCGGCTTACAATCACCTTCCCTTCCTCTCCCCACAACAGACACCCTGTGAGGTAGGTGGGCCTGAGAGAGCTCTGAGAGAACTGTGACTGACCCAAGGTCACCCAAGCTGGCTGCATGTAGAGGAGTGGAGAATCAAACCCAGTTCTCCAGATTAGCGTCCCCTGCTCTTTAACAACCACACCCAACTGGCTCTGTAAGGTTGTCAGGTCTACTCTTGAGAACTAAGAGATGCATAGAAAGTTAAAATTTCACTATGTGCAGCTTCTTCCATTGCTGCAGTACTCAAATGGGGGAAACCATTTATCCCTGCTAGGTTCTTCTCTCTGCTTTCACTGTGGACACAGATTTTCTGCAGCTGCTTACACCTGTAGCCCTGACATCCACAGGCTTCAAAGATGGCCACTTGTCAAGTGTTGTTACAGAACTACATAAGAACTTAAAAAGAGCCCTCCTAGATTGGACTAGTGGCCCACCTAGTCCAGCATCCTGTTTCACAGAGTGGCCAACCTGGAAGGCCAAGAGCACACAGAGGCCAAGGGTGCCCTTAGATGTTCCCTCCTACCACTGGTATTCAGAGGTTTCCTGTCTATGACTATGGCGGTTCCCTTTGGTCATCCTGGCCAGCAGCTATCGATGCCCATCCACCATGAATCTGCCTAATCTCCTTTCAAAGCATTCTGGCCATCACTAGATTCACTGCCAATGAATCCCACAGATCAATTACTTCTTGTGTAAAGCCGTATTTCCTTTTGTCTGTCCTGAAATCAGTGAAGGTGGGGTATGTAGTAATGAATGATGTGTCCATCAACTTCATTGGGTGCCCTTGAATTCCAGTATTTTGGGAGATGTAAAAAACCATTGTGTATATCATCCTCTTTCTCCTCCTCACACATATCCCTTATATATAAAAGCCGAACGGTGGTGGCACTTCTCTAGAACATTCTACATGCTCCGGAATTGGCTGGTGCCCTGGTGTGTCACTCAGAATCTGTCCCTATCCACTGGCTGCATTGCTTGTCTTGCCTCCAACATTCTAAACAGTTTGCTGCCCCCCCCACCCCATAGCCAGTCAGAACACAGAGGTTGTTTGCATATGCAGCCTCATTGGCCTTTGCCTCGGAACACAGAGGTCGTTTGCATATGCGACTTGATTGGCTTTTGCCTCTAACATTCTAAACAGTTTGCTGTTCTGAGATAAAATGTGTCCAATCTCCAGGTGAGGGCTGGAGACCACTCAGAATTACAACTGCTTTCCAGATGGCAGAGATCAGTTCCCCTGGATAAAATGGTGGGCTCTGTATCCTTATATGCTGCTGAGGTGGCCCCCATATGACAGCCAATGTGACGTAGCAGTCAGGGCTTCAGAGCATGGGAGAGGCTGCAGGTGTGTGGGGGGTAGAAAGCTGATGAGTGAGGGGGAAATAAAGGTAGGTTGATGATTGGCTGGGAAGGAGATAGGGTTGCCAACTCCAGGTGGCGAGGGTGAGGTTTCAGGAGGAGGAGGAGATTGGATTTATACCCCGCCCTTCACTACCCAAAGGTGTCTCAGAGCGGCTTACAAACACCTTTCCCTTCCCCTCCCCACAACAGACACCCTGTGAGGTAGGTGGGGCTGAGAGAACTCTTGACAGAAACTGCTCTTTTTCAAGAACAGCTGTGCCAGAGTTATGGCTTGCCCAAGGTCATCCAGCCAGGTGCAAGTGGAGGAGTGGGGAATCAAACCCAGTTCTCCCAGCGTGGGACCTCGGACAGGTACAAAGCCATAGACTTTTCTCCAAACCAACCATTCCCTTCTGGGGAACCATCATTGCCAATCTCCAGGTGAGGGCTGGAGACCACTCAGAATTACAACTGCTTTCCAGATGGCAGAGATCAGTTCCTCTGGAGAAAATGGTGGACTCAGTGTCATTATACCCTGCTGAGGTCACCACAGCAAATTGACACTGAGTGTCCAAGGGGCCCCCGCCCAGAGCCTCTTTCTAGATATCGTTGTATTTATTTCCACAACGGGCCTTTTTCCTAGTGATTTTATAATTCTCTATCCCAACCCCCCCTGCCATCTTTTTTCTAAATTAAACAGTCCCTTTAGCTTTTCCTCATGGGAAAGATGCTCCAGTCCCTTTAAACATATTTGCTTCTTTGGAGGGGGGGCCTGGAGATCTGCTATTACAACAGATCTCCAGATAATGGAGATCAATTGCCCTGGAGAAAACGGCTGTTTTGGATGGTAGATTCTATGGCATCACATCCTGTGGAGGCCCCTCCCTTTCTCACATTCCCCAGCCCCCACCCCCAAAATCTCCAGGAATTTCCCAACCCAGAGCTGGCAACCCTACTTTTTATTGGGCAAATCTGGCATATAAAGAGGCACACGAGGGACAGCAAGAAACCTCAGCCCAGGTGAGGCCTTGCCTGAGACACTTCACTGCCTGTTTCTGGACAGTACTCACAGACATGCCCAGCAGAGTGGTTTGGTCTCCGCCCATTCGACTTTTTCAGTTATTCACATTTTACTCAGTTTGCTAAACAGAGACAAAAAAAGTACATTTTGGGAGAATGGGGGTACCTGGTAATGAAGGACGTGCTGCACATTAGGAATGTCAAGACCACGAGCGGCAACATCAGTCGTGAGGAGGACACAGCTGAAAGGGCAGAAGTGGAGAGAGCTGAGTCGTCTGTTTCACAAAGCCAGAAACGCTCTCTTCACAAGGTCAGCTGACCAGGTCATGTGAAAAATCACTAAACTATAGACCCTGTCAATACCTCACACATACAACGAAGATAAATTTTACAAGAATTCCGGAGGAAAGAGAAGAGAACCTACTCAAAGAAGACAACTATTTTGCCTCTTATCATGATCGACCCCAATGGCCTATTTAAAAAACTACATTAAAAGAAGAAGAGAGAAGAGACTGGATTTATACCCCGCCCTTCAGAGTCTCAGAGCGGCTTACAAACTCCTCTCCCTTCCCCTCCCCACAACAGATACCCTGTGAGGTAGGTGGGGCTGAGAGAGCTCTTTCGAGGACTGCTCTTTCAAGAACAGCTCTGACAGAACTATGGCTTGCCCAAGGTCATCCAGCCAGGTGCAAGTGGAGGAGTGGGGAATCAAACCCAGTTCTCCCAGATTAGAGTCTGCGCTCCTAACCACTTCACCAAACTGGCACCAAAAAGAAATCTCTCCCCCCTCAAACTGTTCCACTTCATCTACTACATATTCATCTGCAACTGGGACATACATTTCAAAACAATTACAGTTATATCCCAGCATGGTCCCTGACTGGAGATATGTGGGCTTTACCAGGTTCTGCCCCATATGGTCATGATTTAAAAAAAAAATACACCACTGGCTTCTCTTTCTCTTCTTGCCTTACGCGTCTAGACTAGGGGCAGGTGACCTTTCTGATTTGAGTGCTGAATAAAATGCAGCATCTACCTGTGAAGATGCCGGAGTGCTGGCAAACAAAAGGGGCAGGGGGGGGGGGGGAAT
>NW_015168705.1:124229-131663 GCF_001447785.1 Gekko japonicus
GCAGCAATGATTCCGGCTTTCTCAAGAAGTGGCAACACCACATGCGCAGCTGGCAATTTCCTGTAACCTGCCTCACAGTCTGAGTACACCGAGGAACAATGCTACACCTGTGCAGTAAAAGCACTAACCACTGGGGCAGGGCTATTGTCCCTTTCTAGAAACAGGACCACGAGGTGCCCTAGTTGACAACGTCACTGCTCAAGGTCCCCTAAAAAACCTGAACTGTGCTCCAGCTCAGCCTGGCTCAAGGACATCCCTGCTTTTGAGGGGGAGCAACAAAGCTGCTGTGCCAAGCAAAATGATCTGATGTGCTGCCATGTGGCTCACAGGCAGCGGGGTGCCCAGCCCACCCCCTGCTCGGTAATATACATTGTTCTGCGATGCTTCAACTCCCCTCTGGGCTTTTATTAAAAGTGCATTGATGGTCAACGTAGACCCCGATTAAAGGGAATGGGAACAATTAAAAAATGCCTGACCAGGGTATCAGGAGGTCTATATGGACTCAACACGGCAAACAACAAGAACTTTTCGTTTAACACCAGAAAATGCACACGACATTTGGCTGCAGTAGTTAAGATTAAAAGGTGTTAACTATTCAGTATTTTTACTGGGGGTGGGGGGGAGACTGCACAAGTAAGCAACCAGAAAATACTATCCTTATATCATTGCATGCCTGCACTATAATCAATACTTCTGAACACCATCTCTTTATGTTGAATTGGAGTCAAGGTCAAATAGCTCCCATTTTTCTTTGCAGCAATCATGGGGGAAACAAGAGCTTTGTAAAGTGGAAAGTGACAGAATCTGCCGTTTCTGCAAACCTGCACGTTTTAAACATAACAACACTGTCCCTGCATCATCTCCCGGCTGCACTCGGGGATGACAATGCAAGTCAGATGTGCATTACAGCTGCCTGGAGCAGACACTGACTCAGAGGCAATGACTAATGCAAACATGCCCCGAGTTACAGGACAAACTGTGAAATCCCAAGCTGAGTTCCTCCAGTCTGAGATGGCTGACATTGTCTGCTCTATGAAAACGCTAGCAATACTGCATTTCTGAGGAACAGAATCAGTGGTCTTCGGGGAAGTGTGGAATTGAGATGCATACTCTATGGCAGTATCCCACAAGCGCAACGTCCCGGGTATTGGTGGGCTGATTCCTATGGATCCCTTTTAGCTAATGGGGTCACTTTCCTCCAGCATGAGGAATCTTCTGCTGATAGAAAAAGCCTTTCTGGTGGTCGAAGAGCCTCTGGCATCCGTGGAAGGCTCCTCATGAGGGAGGGAAACATTGCTGTTAACAGAATGGATCCGTAAGATCCAACTCAATACTTCCTTTGTATATATTGTGTCCTTCCAGATTGTGAGCACAGGCTTCAAAATATTTGGACAGCCCCTGGCAGTAATATTTCCAGTGAGCTTATGGCATGATTTCAATAGTCAGGCTTACTCTCTGGCTCTCTCAATAACTTGCAGGAAAAGGAAAGTCTATAAAATAAGCAATACTTAGACTTTCAGTCAGTTTGTTTAGCAGATTTAAAAACACATGGCCCGCAATAAACCAAGCGGGTTTATAATAAGAGCCCTGACCTGGATGGCCCAGGCTAGCCTGATCTCACCAGATGTTGGAAGCTAAGCAGGGTCGGCCCTGGTCAGCCCTTGGATGGGAGACCACCAAGGAAGGACAGGGTTGCTACACAGAGGCAGGCAATGGAAAACCATCTCTGAAAGCCCTGGCTTGATAACCCTACGGGGTCGTCGTAAGTCAGCAATGACCTGAGGGCACTTTCCAGCACCACTCATAGGAACTGCAGGGAGAAAGCGGCATTCCTCTTGTTTTGCCACTCCGCCTCTGTCAGAACATAAAGCTTTTCTGTTATGGCACCGACCCTGTGGAACAGCTTGCCAAAGGATGTAAGGCGGACTCCCTGTCTGCAGACCAGTAGAGATGCACCTCTGTTTTGCTTTCTAGGGCTTTTAATGATGCCTGAGTATCTCTTTTGGAGTTGTGGAACGGGTACATCATTTTGACTGTACTGGTGTTTAATACTATTGCTGAGCCTGTTTAATGGATACTGGCAGGGTTTCTTTGTTCCTTTCCTTGAAAGAAAGAACTGGGGTATAACTGGGAATTAACACTGTCCCAAAGAAAGAAAATAAGGAGGTGCGGTGGCTCAAGTGGTTAAGATGCTGAACTGCAGGCTATGGAAGGTCGGTAGTTCAGCCGTTTGAGACCCGGGTGCCGCATGACGGAGTGAGCTCCCGTCTCTAGTTCCAGCTCCTGCAATTCGAAAGCAAGAAATTGCAAGTAGATATATAGGTACCACTTTGGTGGGAAGGTAACAGCATTCCGTGCGCCTTGGTGTTTAGTCATGCCGGCCACATGGCCACGGAAACGTCTTTGGACAGCGCTGGCTCTTCGGCTTTGAGATGAGCACCGCAACCCTAGAGTAGGCCTCGACTGGCTTTCGAGCAAGGGAACCTTTACCTTTTTAAAGAAGGGTTACTGAGGTACTTTTCTCCCTTTCTCACAATATAAGAACTCATGGGCACTCCATGAAATTGCTGAGCGGTCGGGTTAGAACGGATAAAAGGAAGTACTTCTTCACCCCAAGAGTGATTAACACATGGAATTCACTGCTACAGGAAGTGGTGGCGGCTAAAAGCATGGATGGCTTCAAAAGGGAATTAGATAAGCATATGGAGCAGAGGTCCATCAGTGGCTATTAGCCACAAGGTATAGATAGGGGCTCTGGGGCAAGTGATGCTCTGTCTTCTTGGTGCTTGGGGGGGGTCAACAGTGGGAGGGCTTCTAATGTCCTGGCCCCACTGGTGGACCTCCTGATGGCACCTGGTATTTCTGGCCACTGTGTGATACAGAGTGTTGGACTGGATGGGCCTTTGGCCTGATCCAACATTGGCGTCTCTTATGTTCTTATGATGAGACATCCATTTATGGTCTGATAGTGAGAGTAACCTAAACCTTGAAAATGAGAAGCTGCCATCTACCGGTCAGATTTTTGGTCTATCAAGGTCAGTGTTGTCAATTCTGACTGGCAGCAGCTCTCCAGGGTTTCAGGCAGAGGTCTTTCACATCACCTCCTACCTGTTCCTTTTAACAGGAGATGCTGAGGACTGAACCTGGTCCCTTCTGCTAGCAAAGAAGATGAGCTGCCACTGAACCATGGCCTGTAGTGGTCATGTTCACTCAGTATCTGTTACATTGCTTCCTTGCCCACACAGAGATGGTATTCTATGTATTAGAGCTCAGTAACCAGAAGCTACTAGGCCAAAATCAGCCCCCCAGGGGAACTGCCTGGCCTAGAGATGTGAAATTCTAAAGCCGTAAACCTCTTGTGTTTTTCCACAAAGAAACTTGGAAATGTTGCGGGGGAAGTGGAATAACTTTCCTATCAAACCTAAACCTATTTTGCAGCTTTAACAACACAAAATGCATAATTTGTAATTTACTCAGCAGATAAAATTGCATTACCTGACATATCTACGGAATGTAAAACTGTAAGTGCCTTCGTTTTCTACAAGCAGTTTTCTGTTTGCCAAAAACAAAAGCAAGAGAAGGCTGAAAACTGTAGCACCCTATGCTGTCTTAGCACATTTAATTCATTCCAAAGGAGAGAAAAAAATATTTCCTAAGCATTCTTCCAGTGTTCTTCTCCCAATTTTTCTGGTTTTTTCCAGCAAAAAACTGAAAAAGTCCTCAGCCTCTCTCATACAATACCTGTTGAATAAACAGTATCTTGTATTAAAAAGCATTTGACTCATTCCAAAGGGGGGGGGGATATTTCACATTAGAATTTTTTTCAGTGCTCTCCAAAAATTTCCCTATTTTTTCCATTGGAAAAATTGGGGGAGAAAAAGTCCTCAGACTTCTTCATGTTATACATTTGAGTGAGTAAAACATTGTCTGAAAAGGCATTTTACTCATTCCAAAAGAAAAAAAGGAATTCACAGGAGGTTTCAACGCTCCTCCAAATTTCCACTGGAAAATAAAAAATCCTCTGGGGGAAAAAAAATTCCCCTAATTTCCCCCCAGACCTCAACATCTCTAGCCTGGCTCCAACCTACAGTCAAAAAGACATGGGAAAAGTGCAATCTACAACAAGCGCAACTCGTGGTATGCCACTTTAGAGGTCGACATGGGGGCAAAGTTCACTACCCCTCACTCCTTCTTCAAGTAGTCTTCATATAAAACTAGTTGGTGACCAGCATACACTTAATCTACTGCTATACATTAAACTTACCGGTCACGTTCTGCAAACCTCTCCAGGTTTTTCAGTCGTTGTTTCTGGTGCATATTAGCATGAAGAGGCAAAGGATTGCAGTCCAATATGGTCAACAGTGCGGTTAGCCGTTTGATGCAGTCTATACTGTTTGCAAAAACCATGGTCCTGCCTGGGTACTGCAGCAGAAAGTAATAGAGGTAATAGTCTTTCTCTTCCACATCACAGTGGATTCTGGTCTCTGTGAGTGTCTCCACAGTGGCCTCTTTTCTCGTCAGGTCAATCACTTTGGGCTTGCTCTTGATGCCCACTTTCTGCATCAGCATCTCCAGCTTGATTTTTCTGTCTATTTTTATTGCTTTTTTCTTCTGGAGAACTCGAGTGGGAGTCTGATGGATCAGCGTCAGGGTGGCAGAAAAGACAAATGCCTGGCGTTTGGGGTTATAGTGTGAATCGTTCAGCATTTCCAGCAACTGAGAGAGTTCTAAGAAATGTCCTTTCTCAACCATCCGGTCAGCTTCATCTATCACCAAGCACCTGCCAGGGAGATGACAAGAGACAGTTTGCGGCTGTTCGCTCAAGATACATGAGAACTGGTTACGCCTCAGAAGAGCAAGCTCACAAGAAAAAGGGTGACATCCCCTACTTGATATTTTGTAGTGAAGCACAGACACCCAAAATAAATGTGCTATGCATCACGCTCAACAGACATGTTGAGATTCTGTGAAGAGATGCGTAGGTTTTCTCTTCAGGTACTCACACTCAAGCACGGAACGTTGCAATTAAGAATTGCCCTTATGGCTGATTTCACACATTCAGTGGGAAGGAGAAGGACAACTTTTTGGCACAATGTGAGTGAACACCTTGGCAAGACACAGACAAGGAACCAGACCACAGGTCACCACTCCCTTGAACTTCCTTTCAAAAATAAGTCGAGCCAGGAGGTGGAAGACACTGAACTTGTACTGTTTGTTCAAGACAAGCCAAAGCAATTATGCTGAGAGTCGCTTTGCCAAAAACAAACCGCTCTGTGGTTGTTTTGCTACCTCAGTTGCTCAGCTGACTGAGACAGGCGAGTGTATGGACATCTACAGGGGACCTGTTGGCTTTACCTAAAATAGCAAAGGCTGAAGCGCAGCACAATTTCCATTCTTTATCACCTTTCCTACCTTCCAGTGTTCCCTCTAAGCTGCATGCGTGAGCGGCAGCTCATTACCACAGGAAGCCCCACTCGGCAGCAATCTGGAGCCACGCAGGGTCTTGCGCTGCCCATTTGAAGATTACAGAAGTTATATTCTGCTCAGGATGTGAACTGCTCCACTCAGCAGGGGGGGAAACTAGAGGGAACATTGCTGCCAGAGTTCTTATCAGGGTAAAAACAGAAGAGGTGAGACCGATGCATACTGCTCTGAGCTCCTTGAAGGAATGGTGGGATAAAAATGTACTAAATAAATAAAAACTATATGACAGGGAACCTGACCAGAAGCAACAGGCAGACCTTCATGTGGCAGGTAAACTGGATACAAATTAAAAACAAACAAGAGGGGGACCCACAAGGACTTGCAGGGGACATCTCTTTTCCCCTCCCCCAGTATTTCCTCTTTCTCTTCCCTGAGAGCCCCCATAGCCTCTCTCCTTTTTCTGCTTCCTTCTTTCCTTCCCACCCACCAGCCAACCTACCATTACATGCCCTTATCTCCAGCTTCCCCCCCCTCCGAGCAGTTTCTTTGTGGGAAATCTTTTCATTTAGAACCCCAAATGTCTCCAAAATGGGGACGCAAAATAGCTACCCCCCTTTTATCCTCACAAAAACCCTGTGAGGGGGGTTAGGCTGAATGTGACTGCCCCAAGGTCACTTAGCGAAATACCACAGCAGAGTGAAGCTGAGCCCCACATTGTAGTCTGAAACTCTATTCAAAAAAATCTGAAACGCTATACCCTACACCACACTGGCTTTTATGGAGTGGGTGCTTTGAACAATAGCAAGAAGCCTATACTAAGTGAGCTATGCATGTCACATGGTATCAATCACCTGGTAATTGCTGCCAGAGCTGGCCCCAATTAGTCCTCTCTCAAAGTCTAAAATATGTGGGGAAGGTGGCTTGCCTCCTCCTCCTCCTGACTCTTACTCACAGAAACCAAGGCTTGAAAAATGGTAATACTGTTGTAGATTGCCTAGCAATGTCCACAACGGCCACTGAGAGTGCATTTGTTTCTTAAAGCTACAGGCACTGTTTCTATTTGGGTTTTTTTTACCCCATGTACTTTTTTCTTCGATTTCAGATTTTTCTGCAAATCTAGGACTTTCTGAGGTTTGTAGAAAGATCTGTCTTGTTGTACATAGCCTCAGTCTCTGGATTTAAGCGTCCACAGATGGAGTTATGTTGACAGTCAGATATACTGATGATAAATAAAATGCTATTTAAAACATACACACAACAATTCTCAAAGCCCTCAAATGTTCTGTTTAAACATTTAGATGAACAAATAGATACAAAACCTATTGAGGCAGACTCAGCATGGGTTCTGTAAGGGAAGATCTTGTCTCACTAACCTGTTAGTGTTCTTTGAGGGGGTGAACAAACATGTGGACAAGGGGGATCCAATAGATATTGTTTACCTTGACTTCCAGAAAGCTTTTGATAAAGTTCCTCATCAAAGGCTCCTAAGTAAGCTCAAAAATCATGGGATAAAAGGACATGTCCTTTTATGGATCAAAAATGGGCTAATTAATAGAAAATGGAGAGTGAGTATAAATGGGCAATTTTCTCAGTGGAGGGTGGTAAGCAGTGGGGTACTGCAGGGATCAGAACTTGGTCCACTGCTTTTTAACTTGTTCATTAATGATTTGGAGTTGGGAGTGAGCAGTGAAGTGGCTAAATTTGCGGATGATATGAAGTTGTTCGGGGTAGTGAAAACCAGTGAGGATTGTGAGGCACTCCAAAGGGATCCGTCAAGGATGGGCAAGTGGGCGTCAACATGGTAAATGGGGTTCAATGTGGCCAAGTGCAAGGTGATGCACTTTGGAGCCAAAAATCCTAAATATAAATACACATTGATGGGGTCTGAACTGGCAGAGACTGATCAAGAGATCTTGGAGTTGTAGTAGATAACTCACTGAAAATGTCGAGACAGTGTGTGACTGCAATAAAAAAGGCCAATGCTATGCTGGGGATTATTAGGAAGGGTAT
>NW_015168705.1:131727-144701 GCF_001447785.1 Gekko japonicus
AGTGGGAGGGCTTCTAATGTCCTGGCCCCACTGCTGGACCTCCTGATGGCACCTGGTATTTTTGGCCACTGTGTGACAGAGTGTTGGACTGGATGGGCCTTTGGCCTGATCCAACATTGGCGTCTCTTATGTTCTTAAACATTTTCTCACCATCTCAATCAAGACAAATAAGAAATGAAGGTAACTCACTCTGCAGAATGTCTCAAAACAACTTGGCCAAGTGAGAGCCAGTGTGGAGCTCTCAGGACATTCACTCTCTCTCATTTCAACCTACCCCATAGGGTTGTTGTGAAAATAAAACCCCTTGTGCCCTCTGCTCTAAGTACAATGATCTAAGTACATTCACTGCAATCCCCAGTGCTCAATGCAGCAAAGACAACCTTTGAGCAAAGGTGCCAATAATCCTGCACCATCCAGAAATGCTCACACAGTGAACACCACAGTACAGGCAAGGGTCCATAGTCCTAAAGTACGCCAGTTTTCCTTAGAAAAGTGTGCCATCTTTGAAAAGCCTCTGAATACCTGAGCTGCCGGAGGCTTGAGAGATGAGAATGCCTCTCCTGAATCAACTCCCACAGGCGCCCTGGGGTCGCAACAACAATCTCTGGTTTCCTTTTCAAGACTCGCTGCTGCTTCTGAGAAGCCATCCCGCCAACGAGAAGGGCTGTCTTAATACCTGGAAAGAACAGTTTGGCATGACATTAATGTCTTGAAGCAGTTATCTCAAGGGAAGCTCCATTCTAAAACGTGTAATATTTCACAGCACAAAGGCAAACTAATGACACGCTTCACCACCCATGTGAGAAATTGCTGAACCAGCTCCTCAGAGGATGAGCCTGCAAGTTCTGTCCTGCCACCAAGCATTCCTTTAATTCAAAGAAAGCCTTAAAGCAAGATGCTTCCCAGAACTATGAATACAGAAAGAGATTGGTTGCTCACTGACAAGTACCAGGAGGAACAGTACAACCTGATACTAACAAATTCTTCTGGAATGGAGGGTGTTCTTCATAGAGAAACACTCAGGAAGCCTTACAGCCAGGGCTTTTTCCCTGAGGGAATGCACCGGAACAGAGTTCCAGAACCTCTTTGACAAAATTCTTTTGAAAATGTTTAAAAGTTCATGTGTTTTCTGTACACAGATTGAAAACTTCATTTCCCTCTTGAGAATTCCGGCATCTCTTTTTCAAAAAGAAAAGGAAAAAAAAAGCCCTGCCCAGCTTTTGCTCCAGACTCCACCAATAACCCCAAAGAGCCTCACACCAGAACTGAAGTTCTAGAATTCAAGGTACACGCTATCCTATAAATATTTATTCATTAGGTGAACTCTATAAGCACTTCCCAAAGAAATGTACATGGGATCAGGCTGTGTGCTGACACAATTCAGACCACAAAAAGACCTCTGTTGGCCAGTATCAATTTTTAAAAAAACTTTTCTCTTGTCTGGTAGGTATTTATAGACCAGTGTCCCCAACCTCGTTGTGCTTGTGAACAACTTTCAGAATTTTGAGAGTAGGGAATGGGTGCCATGACAAAATGGCTGCCGTAGAGGGTTGGGGTGAGTCACAAAATGGCTGCCACAGAGTACTGGGGCCAGTCACAAAATACTGGGAATGTGAAAGCCAAGCACCTCCTACTAGGAAGACAAAGAAAAATTAATCTCAGAGAGGCTTACAGTCACCTTCCTTTCCTCTCCCCACACCTTGTGAGGTAGGTGGAGCTGAGAGACTTCTGAGAGAACTGTGACTGACCCAATGTCACCCAGTAGGCTTCATGTGAGGGAGTGGGGAATCAAACCCAATTCTCCAGATTAGAGACCACCTCTCTTAACCACTACATCATGCTGGCTCACAGTTGCATCTGGGTTCTGCTTTGGGAAAGAAGCAAATGGGCACCAGGAAACCCCTTGGCGGATACTATGATACCCATGGGCTCCACATTGCGTATCACCGTTCTTGATCAACAAAAAGCTTTGGTCCTCCACTTGGTTCTCTCTCTATTTGTTGTTTATTTGCTTATTTATCTGTTTCTTGTGCTGCGGAAACATAACTGTTGCACAATAGGGTGAGGTTGACTGAGTTGGAAACGTTTGGATATCTCCCCCCCCTCCCCCAAGATAGAGGAAATTCTCTGTTAATATATTCTCAAGCTCAGTTTTTAAAAGCTGTAATTTAAAAGGGGTTCTTTTAACATATATTTTAGTGTGTTCTCAGCCTGAAAATTGTTATTCATTTTAGCCTGATAAATGATGTATGTTTTACACTGTTGCACAGATTTAATTAACAACTTTTAATATTTTATGTTTTTATTATGTTTTGTAAGTTGCTGCTTCTTGTCTGGGAAGGTTTTGTTCACTGACCAGAAAATTCTCCAAATGCATTAAGGAGTTAAATTACCTCAAGTCTTAATCAAAGTAAAAACAAAATGAGACAAAAGCTGTCACCAACAACACCATCCCCCACAGGAAGAGGGCACACACAAATTACAGGAATCTAAACCACATAAATATCCCAAATTAACAGTCACCCCCTATTCAGTGCTCAGGAAATTCTGTTTCCAAACATTCCTGTGGATAGCAAGGCAGAACTTCCTGACTTGCATATATTATGCAAATGTACAGCATTGTTCTCACTTTGCATAATTTATTCTGATTTGGCTGGTCATGGGAAGGGGCTGAGCAGTCCCAATCGCTAGAAATTTTAATTTACTTTGGCTTCTGAGAGTTTAGTATGCACTGTCAGTGTTTTTAAGGCTCACAGCTATTCTCATGCAGGATAAGTCTGTGAGTAGCTACTAGCTATGATGACTGAGGGGAACCTCCACGTTCAGGAGGCAACATCAGGGAAAGGTCTCTGTCTCTATGCCCAGTTGTTAGCCCTGCAGAGGAACTGGTTGGCCACTGTGTGAGACAGGATGCCAGACTAGATGAGCCACTGATCTGATGCAGGAAGATTCTTCTTATGTTCTTACAAGGCCTAGAAAACTCATTTTTCAAAAATAAAAAGTGAAATTCTGAGGAAGCTAAACCAGCGGCCTTTATCACACTCTGCATTTCCTCTGTTAGCAACACACAGCTCTGACACCGTTATGCTACTGAAGCTGAAGCCTGCACAGAAATGGAGCCAAAGCAATTTCATATGAGCTAGCAAATTAGGCAAGATGCAGTGCCAGGAACGGACATACCTGTGTATTTGGCCACTGCATCAATATGATGCTTGACTTGGACTGCCAATTCCCTTGTGGGAGTTAGGACCAATCCCAGAAGAGGACTGCTTTTCTGTACATCATCATGTTTCTTGGCACCCAAATCCGATTCTATATCCTCCGACACCTTCACGCAGCCTGTTGCCGGAGATTCGTCATCCTCAGCAATGGCACCGCTAGCTTCGCTCCCGACAGGGTTCAGGCCTTCTGCTTCCTCAGTCACTTCCCGGCTCGGCACGTCATCCTCTCTACCTGCTGCTTCTTCAAGGCTACTGTCACTTCTCCCTGCCAAATCATTCGAGGCTTGCCACTGCAGGACGGAGTGGATCATGGGAATTGCAAAAGCGAGCGTCTTTCCACTTCCTAAAGCACACACATATACACGCGGCATGAGAGGTCTGCTTTTTGTAGGTCTGCTGTTTGCAGAAAAACAAAAAAGATATAAGTCTGTGAGTAGCTACTAGCTATGATGACTGAGGGGAACCTCCACGTTCAGGAGGCAACATCAGGGAAAGGTCTCTGTCTCTATGCCCAGTTGTTAGCCCTGCAGAGGAACTGGTTGGCCACTGTGTGAGACAGGATGCCAGACTAGATGAGCCACTGATCTGATGCAGGAAGATTCTTCTTATGTTCTTACAAGGCCTAGAAAACTCATTTTTCAAAAAAAAAAAAAAGTGAAATTCTGAGGAAGCTAATCCAGCGGCCTTTATCACACTCTGCATTTCCTCTGTTAGCAACACACAGCTCTGACACCGTTATGCTACTGAAGCTGAAGCCTGCACAGAAATGGAGCCAAAGCAATTTCATATGAGCTAGCAAATTAGGCAAGATGCAGTGCCAGGAACGGACATACCTGTGTATTTGGCCACTGCATCAATATGATGCTTGACTTGGACTGCCAATTCCCTTGTGGGAGTTAGGACCAATCCCAGAAGAGGACTCCTTTTCTGTACATCATCATGTTTCTTGGCACCCAAATCCGATTCTATATCCTCCGACACCTTCACGCAGCCTGTTGCCGGAGATTCGTCATCCTCAGCAATGGCACCGCTAGCTTCGCTCCCGACAGGGTTCAGGCCTTCTGCTTCCTCAGTCACTTCCCGGCTCGGCACGTCATCCTCTCTACCTGCTGCTTCTTCAAGGCTACTGTCACTTCTCCCTGCCAAATCATTCGAGGCTTGCCACTGCAGGACGGAGTGGATCATGGGAATTGCAAAAGCGAGCGTCTTTCCACTTCCTAAAGCACACACATATACACGCGGCATGAGAGGTCTGCTTTTTGTAGGTCTGCTGTTTGCAGAAAAACAAGATACAAAAAAAAACCACACACAACCATAGCAGGTGCCGAAAGGAAAGCATCCCACTGCTGTATCTGCACGTGCTCTCTCGGGATGCTGGGTCCCAAAGACCACCAAGCTCACCTGGAAACTTATCTGTGATTCCCGGAACCTACTCCTAGTTTGTTTTTCAAAAGAGCAGCCATTTCAATCTGCTGAACACAACAAAGCCTTCTAGTCTCTTTTGAGAGTTATAAAAAAAGGAGTGTCAAATTTTTAAAAGCCCAGCTATGTAGAATTTGTTTCTTTTATTCTTGTCAATAAGATATGAAGAAAAACTGGGAGACTGTTGCTTGCTAGGGGTGTGCAGCAAGCGAACAGCATGAAGAAAAACTGCTTTTTTGTTTGGGAAAGAGAGAATCCAATTACTTTTGCTAACCTTGCTTAGTAGAATTTCTTTTAAAAAATCACTGCAGTCAGAATTATCATTTTTGCTGTTTTGAACAACATTGTATGCCATCTTAAAGGGAAAAACTGTGCCCTAACTGACTGCTCTGATCAACTTTCTCCTCCACATAAAGACACTGAAAATCGGGACAAGGTCCAGTAGAATTCTATTTGCCTCTCCTCTTGCGATGCAATTTCCCTTCCTGTCTTAACACCCAATCCACACCATTTCACTCCTTGACCTGAGCATGGAATAGGGTTGCCAGCCTCCAAGTGGGGCCTGGAGATCTCCTGGGATTACTACTGATCTCCAGACTACAGAGATCAGTTCCCCAGAGTGAGAAAATGGCTGCTCTGGAGGGTGGACTGTATGGCATTAAACCCCGCTGAGGTTCTCCTTTCTGGAGGGTGGACTGTATGGCATTAAACCCGGATGAGAGATGGCAACCCTACCATGGAACTAGATGTTCTAAGAAAAGTAGGGGATTCCCCTCCGTATGTTTCCCTGGGGCAGGAGAGGGAACATTTGCAGGGAACAAGAAACTGCTCAGTGTGTGTGGCTGGATAGGGAGCTAATCCTTCCCCCACCAGTGAATTTCTCCTTGCTAATGCTCCTCTAGGCGATTTGTAATTCTTCCTCCCCTAAAAAACTTGAAATATCTCTGGCCGAGGGAAACAAGCCTTGGAAGGAGGAAAGGCACAGTCCTGCGGGTTCAAGTGGCATCAAGCCACCCCTCACCTGCTTGCCAATCCTCACACTCCTGTTATCTTGTCAACTGAAGAAATGGAGACCATCTGGGCAGCAGTCATCAGCTAGTCTCTGGTGTCCAGACAGAACACAAAGCCCACTAAGGAACATTCTGACAATTAGGCAGACTGCGTGACTCTTTCCAAAAGTAGAAGGTGAACATGATGATGATGTCTTAGATCAAATCAGCCCTTTACCTCTTCAAGTTCGGTACTGACTGGAAGCAGCTCCCCAAGGTTTCAGGAAGAGAAAGGCTTTCCGTAACTCCTGCCACCAGGGACTGAACCTGGAGACTTCAACCTGCAAAGCTCCACCGTGGAGCCACAGACCCTTGTTTTCAAGAGCCAAAGCCAGAGGAAAAAGCTGTGCAGAACACATTGCTGGCCTACTCAGGAGACTTCACTAGGGCCTGACAAAACATTTTCTAGCTTATTTCCACACTGTCCACAAATAATAATAATAATAATAAGGCTGATATGGTCAGTATGCTGAAATTCTGTACCCGATAAGCCCACTTTTTGGGGTATGCTTATAACAGACAGGCACCTTTGGAATTCTGGCACACTGTGGTAGAAGAAGAAGAAGAGAAGAAGAGATTGGATTTATACTCCGCCCTTCACTACCCAAAGGAGTCTCAGAGCGGCTTACAATCTCCTTTCCCTTCCCCTCCCCACAACAAACACCCTGTGAGGTAGGCGGGGCTGAGAGAGCTCTTGACAGAAACTGCTCTATTTCAAGGACAGCTGTGCCAGAGCTTGTGACGGGCCCAATGTTACATCAGCAGGTGCGAGTGGAGGAGTGGGGAATCAAACCCGGTTCTCCCAGATCAGAGTCCGCGCACTTAACCACTACACCAAACTGGCACAGCCACAAAACAGACATTCATACAATTGGCAAGAGACAGGGCAGCAGCATGAGGTTGTACCTGTTTCCGCAGCACCAAGGACATCCATGCCATCTCGAATGGCAGAAGGCAGAGCCAGAGCCTGAATAGGAGTTGGAGCACTGAACCCTAATTCGCCCAGTGCCTGAAGAACAGGCTCAGGAACAAAGAGACCTTTCCACGCAGACATGTCTACTAGGGGATCTGACGAGGCAGACAGAACTTCTGCTGTCCAGTTTTTCGCCTTTTTAGAAGATGCAGTGGGTACCTCTTGAGTAGGACACGTTTTCTTCTTTTGTTTTCTCTTTTTCTGTTTTCTTTTTAGGCTCGTCACAACTGCCGCATCACTCTCAACTTGGCTAACAACGGTGTCTTCCCACTTGGTCACCTGATCCTCTGTGTTCAGTTTGTTGCTTCCCCAGGCCTCCTCTCCCAGATTCTTCTCTTTCTTTCTCTTCTTTTTGGGAACCATGCTTTCTGTGTTCTCCTCCTTGCTAACAAGTTTTCTCTTTTTGGTTTCTTCTCCTACTTTAGAGGAAGCCACCAATTTATAATCTCTAAGTTCTTCAAAACACACCAAGCCTCCAAGTTGCTCGTCGGCAAAAAGATTTGGATCGATCTCAACCGGTTTCCATTGCCCCGTTACTTGGATGCCTTTTCGCTTCAATTTCAATGGGGTCTTAAACTTGTTTCCTCTTTTGAGCTTCATGGCTGACCTTCAAAAAAAGAACCCAGGAAACTATTGTAAATATGCGGTATTGACCAGATGCCTGTAGGCCAAGGATCAGCAACTTTTTAGACTTAAAAGGGTCAACCCACACCAAAATTCAGAGCAAGAGATCAACAAAGAGCCTGTATAAGAAAGCCCATTTGCCTAGCAGGAAATACACAATTTAACATTACTGATAAGCAGCATGTTGATTAATCCTTAGCATTTCTGCAGCTCACGTAGTGGCACACAAGAAGTCTCAATAAAAATACACTGTAGAAGAAGAGGAGGAGGAGATTGGATTTATACCCCGCCCTTAACTACCTGAAGGAGTCTCAAAGTGCCTTACAATCGCCTTTCCCTTCCCCTCCCCACAACAGACACCCTGAGAGGTAGGGCTGAGAGAGCGCTTTTGGTTCCCCCTGATTAGAGTCCGTGCTCCTAACCACTACACCAAACTGGCTCTCCTACACAATTGTTTTAGTGCACTAAAGGTTTGTATGGTACAGCCAAAGCTTTAGTGGCTATTTCAGATTAATACAGAACCCTCATTGCTGCTCTGGGCCACATGCACCTGTCCCTGATCCCATTCTGCTTCCCTTTCTCCTTTTACTCTGTGTTCAGACATTACAATAAATTGGGATTTGTTTAAACCACAGTTCATGCAGCAAGATCTAGTTTAGCTGACCAGACCTATGTAACAAATCCTGGCTTGGGCCTAAGCCCCTGGCTGTCTGCTGCTTGTTTCTCTCCCACCTCTCCAGAGGGAAGATATGCCCATTATGCTATCGTCTGTGTGGTCAGGCAGCTGCAAGGGGCAAGTCTACTTGAGAAAGTATGAAATGTGAATTTAAAAGCCATCATACATAGAACAAAATTTTGTCAATAAACCAGTTCCAAGCCCCATTTGGAAATTCTACTTTGTCAACACCCAACAAACCTCATTCCATTGGACAGTCTGCATCTGGATGTCATAACTAACCACAGTTTGAAGAAACCACAGTTTATAAACAGTGGTCTATTGTGACACCTGAAGGCCACCTTGCTATTCAATCCTAACCAGTTATACCCTTCTAAGACCAGTAAAGTCCTCCTTCCATCACACATAGAACAAAATTTTGTCAATAAACCAGTTCCAAGCCCCATTTGGAAATTCTACTTTGTCAACACCCAACAAACCTCATTCCATTGGACAGTCTGCATCTGGATGTCATAACTAACCACAGTTTGAAGAAACCACAGTTTATAAACAGTGGTCTATTGTGACACCTGAAGCCCACCTTGCTATTCAGTCCTAACCAGAGTTACACCCTTCTAAGACCAGTAAAGTCCTCCTTCCATTCCCCCCCATATATTTATATACTTTATGTATATCCCACCTTTCTCTCCAATGGAGACCCAAAGCAGCTTACATTGTGCCCCTCTCCTCCAGTTTATCGTCACAACAACCACCCTGTAAGGTAGGTTAGGCTGAAGGTGTTGGTATTGACCTTTAAGGCCTTGTGCGGTCTGGGACAAACGTATCTACGGGACCATCTCCTCCGGTATGTCCCCAGGAGAGCCTTGCGCTCTACTGATAACAATCTGCTGGTGATCCCTGGCCCAGGGGATGTCTGGCTGTCCTCGAACAGGGCCAGGGCCTTCTCAGTCCTGGCGCCGACCTGGTGGAACTCTCTGCCAGACGACATCAGGGCCCCTGAGGGATCTTATGCAATTCCTCACTGCCTGTAAGGCAGAGATTTTCTACCAGGCTTTTGGCTGAGGGCAGTAACATTTTTTCCTTGGCTGGCACCCCTCCCTTCCCTTCCTCCTTTCTGAATTGCTGTTATAAGTTCCCTCTCCCCGTGCCCAGAAACTGGCCTGGTAGTCCTGAGTTGAAACTAGAGGGTGGAAATTTCCAGGACGCCATCATCATGGACTCTATTCGGGGTTTTAGTTATTATTTTTTGTAGAATGTTAATGTTTTTATGGCATAATGCCCCCATGTACACCGCCCAGAGTCCGGCATAAGCTGGGATAGGGTGATTAACTAATAATAATGATGATGGTGATGATGTGTGAGTGTGACGGGCTCAAAGTAACCCAGCAAGCTGCCATGGCAGAGTGGGGACTTGAACCGGCTTCTTCCCCTACAAATGGAATAGCGGCCTAGACGTACCTATAATTTCATTCGACCTACTCTATCATTGTTTTTGTTTGAACACCCTGCCAAACAGATCCAGCTGACCAAGGATTCTGGTAAATTAATGTTAAAATGGTAGCTTTTTTTTTAAATTGGAAATTTATTTTTATGTGACTTTATATTCTCTATGGCCTTCATTTTTGTTAATGTAATAATATCCTTGGTGCAGTATTATAAAAAATAACAAAAGATGTACCTGTAATTTGACCCAGCAAGGCAACTCTTAGGGGAAGCAAAATTAGCATCATTCCCTTAATAGATGGGGGCGGGGCTGTTGTTTTTTTGAGTGAATAAAACCTTGCTACCGAGTGAATAAAACCGAGTGAATAAAACCCAGCAGCTGCCGAGTTCCATCTGAGTTATATTTACAGCCTTCTTCTTGAAGGTGCCAGAAAGCTTGGGCACGGCACCCCACTCCATGTGGCTGATCCAGCAATTGATTCCTGATCTGCTTCTCAAGCCATCCTGTTAATTTGTTTGTGATTCATCTATGTTGTATTTGTTTGTTTGCTGCAAGGACTTTTACTTGGAAATAAGTGCTATTGTTCTAATATGGGTCTGCTGGAAGAATGACATTGGTGGTCTCAGTGGTACAGGTACCCAGAGGAAAGTGCCTGCAATCTACAACTTCCTTCTCCTTTGGATAGTCTTTCTCAGCCTGTTCAAGCCTTTTTTAAAAAAATAGCTGCTAGGACATTACCTGGGCCAAACCAGTTTTTCTCTGAATAATTAAAAAAAAAAATGACTCCTGTGAGAAACTCCCACTTCAAGTTGCTGCAATATGGCCTTCATATGCTTGTGTTCTCTTAGTAGCTTTGAACATTTGGTTCCACACAATTTGTTCCGAGCAGCCATCCTCTCAAATTTGGTTATTATTTGTAATATTCCCCCCCCCTCAATCTTTTCAGCAAGCCTGTCCAAGTTATGTTACACTTAGCAACCGCCCTATGAGAATCTATCATCTCTAAAGTTGTTAAAATTTGATTGTAAAATTGAGTGAACCCATTAAAGCAAAATAATTTCAGATTTGAACCATGAAATCTGTGACCAGGAGACACAGGAAATCTTACTGTTACTTGCACTTAACAAAATAGTTAAGGGAGCCTAAACTGGAGAACCTGCTACTTTATGCAGAATACTCTTGTTCCAGTTTTAAACAGACAGATGTGTAAATGTCATCCCCCCCCCCTCCCATGGGAGATCTGTATTTGACTTAAGCATAAAAGGCAAACAATGAACAGAGGCATCTTTCTCCACCAAAGAAATACAGCACTGGGGTTTGTACAATTGCTGAATTTGCTGCCCATTTGGTAATAGCAAATTATCTCTGTGGGGGAGAGAAGGAAGAAAGGAAGGGAAGAACTCAGTTCCCATGCACTGACCTCCAAGGTACAGAATAATCAGAGACTAGGAGCATTCAAACACAGCAAAGAAGTGTAAAAGAGATCTGTAAACAACAAAAAGTTGTGGGCTGGGAAAAGCAGCATCTGTAATGTAATACCCTGCAGATATACTAAAAATCAAGAGTGGGTCTTCTGTCAGTTTAAAGATTTAGCAGATATATACCAGGATAACTGTTCTTGGGGTTCAACACCCTTTATTAAAAGTTTCCCGGTCGTTTGAAAAGCAACTATCTCCCAATATGCCCGCCCGACAGCAACCTAACGCCCAAATTGCACCATTGTTAACTACAGCAATACCGGTATCAACACCGAAGGGTGGGTGTTTCGTTCGAACACTCATCCGACGCGACGGCACGTGTGAATAGTTCGTACAGCCCCATCTTAATCATACTGGTCCAGAAGGAAGAGCGATTGGTGTCAATGGCGGGCTATAAATTATTACCAAGTCAGTAGGCTTAAAGCTGCAATCTTATAAGTGGCTTGGTAAAACTATTAAGGGTGGGGGGCGAGGAAGATCTGGTAAACTGGGTGGGGGCTTCTGCGGACTCCCTTTTCTTTCTTCCCAGCCACCCCACTGCAGCTCAGTTGCCGCTCGAACTACCGCCCCATGTCTTCCTTTGCCCAGATTAGAGGCTACTTTTGTCTACTTGACAAATAAGCAGCCCATCAAGCCGCGCTGGCACCCACCGAAAACCTCACTGCGAAGACACCAACCTCAGCTCGAGCAGAAGACTCTATGCCGACGCTTCCTGGATTATCCGACCACGTGGGAGTATCACGGAGGCAGCCATGACAGGTTGACGTCACTCTCCTGCGCCCAAACGAAACTTTTGATAGAGCAGCTGCCTGTAAACGCTTGGCGCCGGCTGCGGTAATGAGGTTGGGTGTTTCTTATTTTAGCTGTGGATGAAGCAATGCAGGTGGGAAGTCCGTTCCGGGGGTGTGTGTGTGTAGTGGAAGCAAAAACATCAAAGGAGTCTTCTGGCAACTTAAAAGTTTTAATTATAAAATTGTAGTAAATGTTTTCGTGGGCTTCAGCCCAATATAGGGAGTGGACAAGACAGAGGGAAAGAAAGGAACTGATCGACTATGTCACACGCTCAGATTTGCTTTCGTGTTCGCTGGCTTTATCTCTGTGTCTGTCTTTCTCCCAATTATATTCTTTCTGGTGAGCAGGGCTGCCACGAGCCACCATGTGCCTCTAGAAAAAGATTCCATCTGCCCCCCATGACCCTGATCCAAACCAAGTATCATAACAAAACAAATAACTTGGCTAGCTGTTACCACAAATCAACAATAATGAAAGGACCCACATATCCATCTGCTTGTCCATTTGTGGTGGGCATAACTCATCAGAAAATAAAACTAGGAAAGTCAAAATTGGCCACCAGCTTCAGGATGATCATGCAAGTTCCCGGGCCAAAACTGAAAGGAACTGGAATAGTATGGCCCAGGTTAACTCCAAACTCTGCCAATGCTGTTTGCAATGGAAGCTAAGCTTGTGTAGGGGCTAACGTGTTGGATTAGGATCTGGGAAACCCAGGTTTGAATCCCTATTCTGCCATGAGCAAACCTGTCTTGGCTTGGGGAAATCTCTGCAATAAAAATGAATATAATCCCAAAAATCAGCTTCTTATTCCAGATGTTACCAATTGAGATACATGACAAGATACTGAAGGACTGGCAAAGACAGATGCACATTCAAATCAAGGGTTAGATTTAAAGTTTTAAATTGTGTTATCAAGTTGTATTATCAAGCACCTTGCTTGGTTTGGATTTCTGACTGGATTACAAATCCGAATTAAAGACTGATGAGATTGGAAGCAGCAAATATCGCTGGTACATCACCCCAAAAAACAGTGAGAAGATGAATACAAACTATAAAGGATTGTGTTGGAAGTGTAAAGAGATAGACGGTACTTTTTTCCATATGTAGTGGTCTTGTAAAAATACTAGCAAATATTGGACAGAAATACATATTGAAATTTTTTTTAAATTGAATATTAAATTTGCCAAGTCACCAGAGACAATGTTATTAGGAATCTTACCAGTGAATATGGATAGAGCAATGTATGAATTGTTCCGATACATGCTAACAGCAGCAAGAATAGTATTTGCAGCCAA
>NW_015168705.1:145870-154163 GCF_001447785.1 Gekko japonicus
TGCTAGTGGTCAGTTAGAAAGAAGAAGAGAAGTGATTGGATTTATACCCTGCCCTTCACTACCCAAAGGTGTCTCAGAGCAGCTTACAAACTCCTTTCCCTTCCCCTCCCCACAACAGACACCCTGTGAGGTAGGTGGAGCTGAGAGAGCTCTTGACAGAAACTGCTCTTTATCAAGAATAGCTGTTATCAGAGCTATGGCTTGCCCAAGGTCATCCAGCCAGGTGCAAGTGGAGGAGTGGGGAATCAAACCTGGTTCTCCCAGATTAGAGTCCGCACACTTAACCACTACACCAAACTGAAAGAAGAAGAAGAGTTGCTTTTATACCCCACTCTTCACTACCTGAAGGAGTCTCGGAGCAGCTTACAGTCTCCTTCCCTTCCTCTCCCCACAACAGGCACCTTGTGAGGAAGGTGGGACTGAGAGAGTTCTGAGAGAGCTGTGACTGACCCAAGGTCACCCAGCTGGCTTCATGAGGAGGAGTGGAGAATCAAACCCAGTTCTCCATATTAGAGTCCGGCGCTCTTAACCACTGCACCAAGCTGGAAAGGAGTCTGTTGCGGTGGGAACAAACAGCAGTTGAGTGTAAGGTTTTGGGACTAGAGTCCAGTCCTTAGGATTGCTAGCTCTGGGATGAAAAAGTCCTGGAGATCTGGAGGCAGAGCTTGGGGAGGGGAGGGAGCTTAGAAGGGATATGATGCCCTAGAGTACACCCTCCAAGTCAGCCGTTTTCTCCAGGGGAACTGATCTCTGTTGTAATTCTAAGAGATAGCCAGGCTCCATCTAGAAGTTGGCATTGCTACTCAGAAATGCCCTGTTTTATTCCATGGGGCTTAATCCAAAATAAGTGTTCTTAGGACTACTGCAGGGGTGTCGAACTCATTTGTTATGAGGGCCAGATCTGACATAAATGAGACCTTGTTGGGCCGGCCCATGTGTGTCATAAAATGTAATGCCAGGTAGCAGAGATAGAAACTCAAAACAAAGATTTTTTTAAAAATTAAAATAAAAACATGCTTAAAACATTAGCTCTGTAAGTTGCAAACCTACTTTTGATTTATTGACATTCACCACAGAGATCTCATGCTCAGAGTTCTGAGTCTAGGACCCAGGTTAAAACATGAAATGGCTGAGTGATTAAAAGAGTCTGACGAAGCAAGCTATGATGCAGCAGCAGCAGCAGAACTGGAAGCAGGAGATGGCCAGTTCCACTGTGGGCCTGATGGAAGCCCTCCGGGGGCCTGATCCGGCCCCTGGGCCACATGTTTGACACCCCTGGACTACAGCCTTGGTATAGGAGGTAAGGAAAGAAAACAACAGCAGGGCCATGGGACCACAAAAGGCAGGAAATACATGGTGAACGTCTGTACTGTTCATATCTAGTCAAGAAACATAGGCCCTTTTCACATTACCATTCTAAACCGGATGTTATTTGTTATTGGCCCAATTTTGAGTAGCGTGATACAGGGATGGGGGTTTCATACAGCAAATTTCCTTCTGTCAATGAGCCGTCTCCAAAGCACTATGGTGATTTCAAACTGTACCACTCCCCCCCGCCCTTTTTCACTGCACAATCACTAGGGTTGCCATCCCCCTGGCGGGGGCAGTGTTTTCCCACTTTTGGGCCCCCCCAGTCTGTTGCCACTCAGGTGGTCCGTTGGGGAGCCCTGCCCACAAGCATCCCTGTATGTGCCAACATGCTCGGCACGATGACATCACCCAGAGGTGACATCATCGCACAGGACACGTTGCGGGGAGGATGCTCTAGCATTTGAGAAAAAACTCTATGGTAACCATAGAGCTTTTCCTCAAATGCTAGATCATCCCCCCCACACACAATTCGCCCTGTGCGATGATGTCACCTCTGGGTGACGTCATCGCAGCACACATGCTTCACGCATCTGCCTAAGGCTCTAGGAAGAAGACAGGAGCCCCCCTGCGAGAACACAGTAAGGACCTGGCAACTCTTAAGGATCACTCACTTGTTCTGCTAATCTGCATAACACCTATAGTGTGTAAGAAGTCCCAAATTGCTGTGGGCTAATGTATTCATACAGAAGGATCGCACCCACTGCCTTTGCCTTCCTGTTGATTTATTATTGGAATGTGAAAGGTCGGCAACTGGGGAGGCAGCCAGCTCAGAAGAGACTCCCGGCCCAACAATGAATGGGAAAACAGTTCTAGGAGGAAAAGGCAAGATGAAAGGAAAGAAAGGGAAAGGAAGAAAGAAGGAGGAAGGTAAGTCCAGGAAAAGAAGGAACAGCGTAAAAAGAAATAAGACCAACAGGGTGGAAGGAAGTGGGGTAGATATGAGAAATGTATACCTGTCCAATAGGTTTGCCAACCTCCAGATGAGGCCTGGAGTTCTGGATTTACAACAATCTCCAGAGTACAGCAATCAGTTCATCTGGGGAAAATGGCTGCTCTGGAGGGCAGACTTTATGGTATACCATAGATTCTAGGTGAAATCCCTCCCTATACTCCCTCCTCCAGACTTGACAGCCCTCTCACCCAAGTTTCATAGCTGAAAACTGGGACCTTTGTATGTCCCTGTTGTTTCACTATCTGAGTGCCCCCCAGAGGGCCTTTACTTGCTTCTCTTGCACTGGCTTCTGAAGAGGGCATGTTGTTAGTAAACCACCTTCTTGTCCAAATCTGGTTGTGACCAGAGAGTAGTCATGCTGGTTGGGAAGGCAGAGTTCTTGAAGGGCATTGTGCTTCTCACCTTCAGTAGGCTTCAGGTGACCCTTGCTGACCCAGTTAAGAGCCTAGGGGTTATACTGGATCTAACATTAGTGCTGGAAAAGCAAGTTTAATGCAGCCCCCCCCCCAAAAAAACACCTCTTTCTTCCAAGACAGTTTGGCTTGGAAGGTGGTCTTCTACCTGGGCTTGACCAATCTAGATCCAAGCCATGGTAACATGGTGACTAAATTACTATAATGCACCCTACATAGGTGACTCCAGTTGGTGCAGAATACTAGGAGGAGCGTGCATGTCACTTCCATCTGCTTTGGTTGCCCATCTGTTACAGGGCTCAATTCAAGTCACTGAATATCACCTACAAGCCTTTTCACAGCCTTTGGACCCTCATAGCTGCAGGAACACCTGTCCCCATGCTTTGCCATGACAGCGTCAATCAGAGCCTTCCTCAGGTGCCACCATACAAATATGCAAAGTTGCCCACACACAGGCATTCTCTGTTTCGGCCCCTGTCCTATAGAGTGTTCTGCCTGATGAGATCAGAAAGGCTCCAACTCTCCTGGCATTCTACAAGCGATGCAGAATTATTTGGGGGAGGGTGTATTTTTACACAGGTAATAAGGCTATACTATAATGGAATGGTTCAGAAAGATGCTTTTGTGTATTATCTGTTGCTGTATGTATTATCCTGCTGTAAAATTTCTGCATCGTTTAATATGTCAGTTTAATTCTTGTGCTTTATTTCAGTTTTCCAATTAATGCAATCCAAATCTTGTGCTGTTTATTGGGTGTCCCATCCTTTTAACTGTAACTGACTTGCAGTACGTAATCCTCCTCAAGTCTCAGGAAGAAAGGTGGACTATAAATGATGTAAATAAATAATAAAAACTGACCATAACCATTTCCTTCCTTTGAAGAAAAATGCATAGAGCACAATTCTAGGTGTGCTTTACTTCTAATTTCACTGAGTTCAGTGAGCCTTCCTCCAAAGTAATTCTGCATTGGATTGCAGCCTAACTCTTACAATGGACCTGATTCTAAAATAGCTGCAAGGTCAGAACATTCAGCTGCCTTTCCAAATTGGATGGGGAAGAGGGAGGAAGGGAAAGCAGTGTGTTGTCGCTTTGAGTCGGGGTGCAGACATTTGCATAGGTGTGCACTGGACTCTGCATCCTGATTTAAACATAAGAGCTAGAAATGTGTCTGTGTGGGTGTATCTGAAACCTGAAGAACTCTTGTGCACACTAACAGAATATGTAAAAGGCATCTATAATATCTTCCCCAAAGGGAAAACAGAGACAATACTCCCCGCTGGGACAGATACTAGAGATAGGGACTGATCCTAGAAAACAGAGATAGTTCCAGAGTATGAAGATAACATTTTGTAACCAATCTTGGCTCACATTGACATATGCCTGTCACTGTTCCCTCTAAGCTGAGTTAGTGTGAGCTAGCTCACATTTTTTTAGCCTCTGGCTCACATATTTTTGTCTTAGCACAGGAAGGATGCAGTAGCCAAGTCACTCACTCACAACTTTAATGCCGGTAGCTCACAAAGTAGAATTTTTGTTCACAGCTTAAAGGGAACATTGATGCCTGTTGAAATACAGCATTTTAAAAGGTATTACTGCTATTTCTTTTTAACAGTGAACAGCCAATAGAAAGGGATATTAAAGTTTAAAAATGAGTATCCACGCTAGCAGGTAGTACAGAGACTTATCTGTCACCTGTCATTTGTGCAAAGGTTCTTATGATTGGTAACTCTGGGCATTTCTCCATGGCCACTTTCCTCTCCTACCTTCATTATCTTCCATTTTAGCTTTGTGTGAGCATCACTGGACCTATTTACTGTCGATACTCTGTTTATTTTTTTTTTCTGCTAACCTTCTGGGAGCTGAATCATATTCCCATATCAAGTTCCCTTCCCCTGGGTTGTTTGCACACGTTTACCTTTTATTATTGAGAACAAAAAAATAAAAGTTCAGGTTCCACAATTTGCCTGTTGAATTTGTCTCCCCTGCACCAGCAGCATAGAAACCTTTGCCAGGAAAAAAATGGGAGGATAGGGAGATCTAATCACCAAGTGTGTGTTGATGGCTTCCTGATGTTATCATCTGAGCCAGTTTTGTGTAGTGGGTTAAGAGCAGTGGACTCTAATCTGGAGAACCAGGTTTGATTCCCCACTCCTTCACATGCAGCCAGCTGGGTGGCCTTGGATCAGTTACGGATCTCTCTGAGCTGTTCTTCCAAGAGCAGTTCTCAAGAGAGCTCTCTCATCCCCACCTACCTCACAGGGTGTCTGTTGTGGTGAGAGGAAGGGAAGGAAATTGTAAGCCAGTCTGAGACTCAGAGTGAAAAGCGGGATATAAATCCAACTCTTTTCCTCCTCCTTCCAACCAGTAGATGAATGGGTGATGATTTAGAAGAAGAGGGCTGCTGTGGAGACAGATGGAACATAATGGTGAGTGGGGAAAATCTGATAGTAAGTAGGGTGACCTAGACCAGTTGAACTGTTACAGCTTCTGTTATGTATCGCGATGGAACCGTACTTGTGAAATGGCTCACAAGCTAACATGCGAATAGCGTAGCTTGGAGTGCATCACAATAGAAGGCTTGGATCCTAGAATGAACCAATAGATAGATCCGGATCCTAGTAGTAGCCAGTTGGTAAATAATACTCTGTAAATAGCCTATCGTGGGATGTGGGGTGTGTGTTGGGTGTGGTGTGTTTCATGAATATAAGCAGGGCTCTGACCCTGCAAGACTGTCTTAGTTTTGGAGTTGAAACCACTTAATAAACATGTGCTAATCACTCTACGCATCTGAACCCAGTATATTTCACCTTCCCAAGGGGATACACAACTATTTGTTTTATGTGGGTGACAATAAACTGATTAGACGTTGTGATATGTACATATCCATAAGAGCCAGTGTGGCCTAGTGGTTAGAAAGCCGGATTAGGATAGGGTTCTCAAACCCCCCCGGGGGGCGGAATTCCCCCCCGGTTTCAAGCCCCGATTCCCCCTCCTGCGGAATCGGGGCCCGGGGGAAACCCCACCACCACGCGGGCGTCACCCGGAAGTGATGTTGCACGCTGGGGGCGGGGCCACGCCATTTGAGGGGGAAACGAAGAGTTTTCCCCTCAAATGGCGTGGCCCCGCCCCCAGCGTGCAACATCACTTCCGGGTGACGCCCGCGTGGTGGTGGGGTTTCCCCCGGGCCCCGATTTGGTTACCAATTGAGGAGAAAGGGAAGGTATAAACAAAGTAAGAAAAAGGTAAACATATCCTACCCCACCTTCCTGATGTCAGCGTCCCACAGCAACCAGTTCTCAACAACGTTCCTTCAGAAAGGTTCAAGTTTATTGAGACAGTAAAGGCAGGTCATCTGTGCATAGACGCTGTGTCAGAACTGATTGCAAGTGCACGAAATGGGTAGTTACACAAAATTCAAAGGGGTTCCCCTAACAGGTCTGAGCCAATCAGGGAATAAACTAAAGCCAAGGGGGGAAAAAAAGAGGCAAGAACACTGGCAGTGCACTGCTATGATAGATTGAGAAAGAATCCCACCTTCTATTGCATCCAGTTCCTCTGGAATAGTTCCCTCTGGCTGAGAACGTCACACTGTCAGAGTTAATGAACAGGGCCCAGAATGTGCTCCTTTTTGTGCAATGTGAGCTCAGGCCGTTTCCTCTTAAGTGTCTGCTGTTCCGACCCAGTAAGGCTGTTAATGTTCTGAGCACAATAGCTGCATGGATTTAAATGTCACTTCACTCTTCAACTCAATAAGAACCGTGTTATTTTCTCTCCTTTTTCCTATTGTTCCGCTCCTCCCGCCCTCTCTCCCGTGTTGTTGTTGTTGCTTCCCCCCCCCTCCGCCCCTTCACTGAGAGAGGTAGCATGTGCAGAGTAACTTGACTAGGGGGAAAGAAAGTTCCAAGACGTTGTAGGTGGAAAGCACACCGCGAGAAGACACAGCGTGTGTGATCGAGAGCTCTTTGCAGGTTGATCTCGGCAAAGGAAAAGTGCTGTTTAAATTATGTATTAGGATAATGGAGGATTTTGGAGTTACGCATTAAGACAGACAGATGGCCGGAACAGATTCTCTTACAATGTGACATAAGGGCAGAGACAGCAGACAGGAGGTTTCTGGAAGGAAAAGGTTGGGGCCAGACAGTGAAATGCAATTATTGCAATAATGAGTGTGTGACTTCATCTTTATCTGATCTGGAGTTGTTTCTTAGCCACGTTGAAGAGACCTGAGTGCCAGGGAACACTTTCTTCTTTTGCAAAGAGTCCGGAACCCAGCATTTAGAAGCTGCTC
This sequence comes from Gekko japonicus, assembly GCF_001447785.1. Taxonomy (NCBI): domain Eukaryota; kingdom Metazoa; phylum Chordata; class Lepidosauria; order Squamata; family Gekkonidae; genus Gekko; species Gekko japonicus. The sequence goes on from NW_015168705.1 coordinate 152,895, forward strand.
TGAGCCTGAGCAAAGCAGTATTGTTGTACATTGCTAGAGATGCACAAACAAACTGGTCTTCCTCTGAATGTGGCAGTGGAGAGGTGTAGCCTTGTTAGTCTGTTGCAGAAAACACGACAAAGAGCTTTGTAAGTAGGGCGAGCCATTCTGGGTTGGGAAATTCCTGGATATTTTGAGGGTGAGGGCAGGGTTTGGGGAGGTTATAATGCCAGAGTCCAGCCCCCAAAGCAGCCATTTTTCTGGAGGGGAACTGAGCTTTGTTGTCTGGATATCAGTTGGAATCTTAGGAGATCTCCAGGCTCCACCTGGAGGTTGGGAACCCTATCTGTGGTACATTTAAAACTTGCAAATTAATGGAGGCACAAGCTTTTAAAGGGTCAGAACCTACTGTGTCAGGTCACGTGGTACTCCCCCCACTGGTGAAGAAGAAGTAGTAGTACTATTTGATTTATACCCCGCCCTTCACTCGGAGTCTCAGAGCAGCTTACGAACTCCTTTCCCTTCCCCTTCCCACAACAGACACCCTGTGAGGTGGGTGGGGCTGAGAGAGCTCTGACAGAAACTGCTCTTTTTCAAGAACAGCTCAGAGAGAATCATGAGTGCCCCAAGGTCCCTCAGCTGGCTGCGTGTAGAGGAGTGGGGAATTAAACCCAGTTCTCCAGATTAGAGTCTGCCACTCCTAACCACTACAACAACCTAGCTCTGTAATGTGGTTAGGAACATTCCCAGAGGTCTCTCTATAATGAGCAATAATAATAAAATAATAGTTGTATGGCATTGCATGTCAAAAAGCCAGGAGAGCCTAGGACTGTCTGGCAGCCACAAGTTCTAGCTCTTAGCATTGTGCTAGTGGCAAGCTAGGCATGGGGGGGGGGTTGAGAGAGCTCTGAAAGAACTGTGAGTGGCCCAAGGTTACCCAGCTGGCTTCATATAGAGGAATGGATATCAGTTGGAATCCTAGGAGATCTCCAGGCTCCACCTGGAGGTTGGGAACCCTATCTGTGGTACATTTAAAGACTTGCAAATTAATGGAGGCACACGCTTTCAAAGGGTCAGAACCTACTGTGTCAGGTGGTACTCCCCCCACTGGTGAAGAAGTAGTAGTAGTAGTATTGGATTTATACCCCGCCCTTCACTCGGAGTCTCCGAGCGGCTTATAAACTCCTTTCCCTTCCCCTCCCCACAACAGACACCCTGTGAGGTAGGTGGGGCTGAGAGAGCTCTGACAGAAACTGCTCTTTTCCAAGAACAGCTCAGAGAGAATCATGA
>NW_015168705.1:154544-161949 GCF_001447785.1 Gekko japonicus
ATGAAAAAAAACCTAGTCAAAAGAATAGCAACCATAATAACAATGGCCCCCCCCCCCCATAGCAGCCGATTACAGGCAACTGTGGCATGGTCATCCAATTCAACCCATAAGAGGATGTATTTTGTTTTGTGAAGCCTTCACTGACTGTGTAGAAATGACAGAAACAAGTCTTACTTGCGCCCCTGAAGATTCTACTTTTCCTATTTGAGAGGTGCACAGAAACAAAACCTCCCATGCTTAGGAGTCACTCAGATATGAGTCCACTAGCACCTTGAAGACCAACAAGATATCCAGGGTCTCTAAGGTGATGCTGGACTCAAATTCTTGCTCTTCTCCTTCAAACCAATGTGGCCACCCACCTGAAACTATTGTTAGATAATTTGAGTATCCAAGTGTGATCTGAGACATCTGGGTCCAAGTCTCCTCTCAGCCATGGATCTCGTGGAATGACTTTGGACCTCTCCCTTTTCCCTTCCCTCTCCTCCCCCTATGTGTCAGAATGGTTTAGGAGACCTGAACGGGCTTGAGGGTAGTGGTGAGCCTCTAACAAATAACATTATCCATGTTATTCCTTGTCCCCTGAGAGTAGGAGATGCTGAATCCTTAGCAAGGAACACATACACAGGAGGACCTTTTCTGTGGTGGAACCCACTGTGTGGAATACCCTGCCTACGGAGATAATCTGTCATTAATCCAGAAAGATTTTGGGGATCAACATTGGGCCCTGTTCTCTCCTCTTTATCTTCTCAGTTCCATTGCCCATCGTTCTAGCCTTCAGTACCACCTTTCTTATCCTTTCTAAAGCAACAATTGTCTTTCATTTCCTTTGTTATCTCTTACAGACCGAATGTCTGTTTTCTTCAGTTTGACTCTGCCCAAGCCGAAGCGACTGGTGTTTTTCTCCTGCTTCTTGACCTTTTCCAGCATTGCTTTCTTCTGTTCTGGATAATATTGCCATTTCTTCTTCTCCGCAATCCTGGAGATTTTGATTCTTTGTCTCCTTGCCAAGTCTTGTTATTGTTCAGTTGATCAGTATGTTTAGAATCCTGTTTACTCTTTCTACTGACATTGCCAACTTTTTACTTCGTTTTCTTATTGGGTTAGATCCAGCAGTGCCTGAGAGGAATGTATTTCGTACAGTTCGCTGTGCGCAAGGTATAGCGCGATGGCTACGGCAGCAGAGAATGCTTTAATATAATTTTTTAACAAAATAACAATGTGCACGTGGCGCAACGTATAACAATGTGTATGTGATGGGTTCACACTATTTCATTTCATTTGCTTTTGAAATTAATTCCGAAACAATAACTTGGCTTGGCTCCAATGGTGCGTGAGCAGAAACATAAAATGGACAGTACAATTTCACCTGTGCAACACTTTGGTTTTTTAATGGCCAGGATCCATAGCTGTACTTTAGGTACACCTCAAGCCTTGTGTGTACCCAATGGAATGATTACCTTCTCTCTTTATATGACAGCCTCCTGTGTCATATCACAAACTGCTTTTAACAACTCCCTTCCTTTTGGAAAGAAACTCACTGTGTGGCATAGGGAACAGATTTGAATTTTTACTGGCTTTGGTAGTCTGCATTAATTTATGTTCTTATAAAAGGGGATTAGACAGATTCATGGAGGACAGGTCCGTCAGTGACTATTAGCTATGGTAACTAAAGGGAATCCTGGAATGCTAAGTCAAATGGGCCTTAGAAAGTATTACTAACAACAAAGCTAGTGGAGGTGATGGTATCCCAACTGAGCTATTCAAAGTCTTAAAAGATGATGCTGTTAAAGTGCTGCACTCAATTTGCCAGCAAATTTGGAAACCACAACAGTGGCCACAGGATTGGGAAAGGTCAGTATACATTCCAGTCCTAAAGGAATGCCAAGGAATGTTCAAACTATCTCACAATTGCACTCATTTAACACGCTAGCAAGGTCATGCTAAAGATCCTACAAGCTAGGCTTCAGCAGTACGTGGATTGAGAACTGCCAGAAGTACAAGCTGGGTTTCGAAGAGGTAGAAGAACCAGAGATCAAATTGTCAACATTCGCTGGATTATGGAGAAAGCAAGAGAGTACCAGAAAAACATCTACTTCTGCTTCATTGACTATGCTAAAGCCTTTGATTGTGTGGATCACAACAAACTATGGCAAGTCCTTAAAGAGATGGGAGTACCAGACCACCTCACATGTCTCTTGAGAAACCTGTATAAGGGTCAAGAAGTGACAGTTAGGACAGGATATGGAACAACTGATTGGTTTAGCATAGGAAAAGGAGTACGACAAGGATGTATATTGTCCCCTTGCTTACTTAATTTATATGCAGAGTACATCATGCGAAATGCTGGCCTGGATGAGTCAGAAGCCGGAATTAAGATTGCTGGGAAAAACATCAACAACCTCAGATATGCAGACGATACCACTCTAATGGCAGAAAGTGAAGAGGACCTAAAGAGTCTCTTGCTGAGGGTAAAAGAGGAGAGCGCAAAGGTTGGCTTGAAACCCAACATCAAAAAAACTAAGATCATGGCATCCCGCCCCATCACTCCTTGGCAAATAGAAGAAGTCGTGGAAGCAGTGACAGACTTCATGTTCCTGGGATCCAAGATCACTCCAGAAGGTGACTGCAAGCCATGAAATTAAAAGACGCCTGCTCCTTGGGAGGAAAGCAATGAGAAACCTAGGCAGCATATTAAAAAGTAGAGACATCACGCTGCCAACAAAAGTCCATATGGTCAAAGCAATGGTATTCCCAGTAGTACTGTATGGCTGCGACAGTTGGACTATAAGGAAGGCTGAGCGCCGAAGAATAGATTCTTTTGAATTATGGTGCTGGAGAAGACTCTTGAGAGTCCCTTGGACTGCAAGGAGATCGAATCAGTCAATCCTAAGGGAAACCAACCCTAACTGTTCCCTGGAAGGCCAGATACTGAAGCAGAAGCTAAAATATTTTGGCCACCAAATGAGAAGGGAGCACTCACTGGAGAAGACCCTGATGCTGGGAAAGATTGAAGGTCAAAGAAGAAGGAGACGGCAAAGGATGAGATGGTTAGACAGTGTTGTTGAGGCAACGAACATGAAATTAAGCAAACTCTGGAGCACGACGGAAGACAGGAGGGCCTGGTGTGATGTGGTCCGTGAGCTCACGAAGAGTTGGACTCGACTGTGCGACTGAACAACAACAAACTAAAGGGAACCTCCATATTCAGAGGCACTCAACCTCTGAATTCCAGTGCCAGGAGGAAACGTCAGGCGAAGGCCTCAGCTTTTATGCCTTGTTTTCGCCCCACCAGAGGAACTGGTTGGCCACTGTGTGAGACAGGATGTGGGACCAGATGGGTCACTGGTCTGAGCTAGCGGGGCTCTTCTTATGTTCTTATAAACCGCCTCAGGAACTTTACTGGGAGTGCTTTAGGCAAATGTATTTTAATTCATTCATGAGATGCTGAACTCATCCTTGTATTTCGGGCATAACTCCTCCAGTGTTTGGATTGGGTATGGAAGGCATGAAGGAAGGAGTGGGCAGTAGAGGTAATCTTTTTCATCTGGGGGCTGTGACAGCTCTCAGCAGTTCTGAGAGCAACTTGCGCAGCCCCCCCCCCTCCCGTGGGGCTGTCTCCCCAGGTTAATCTAACTCCAGTTAAAAACTCTCTCAGCTTGCTCACTTTCTGCTTCTCTCTCCCTCTATTCAAATGCCTGACTGCTGTTTCTCACATACACATCTTCCAGGATCTCATTTCATCAGACCCTACCTCTGGAAGTGACCTCTGGGGACCATCCACAGTCATTTAAGAAACATTAACATTCTCTGACCCCTCATTCGCAAGCCAGCCAAACTCACAATATGCTTCAGAAACTCCCCACTTCTAATACCTGCAGCAATCTGCCCTTTATTGAAACATTCCACAGGAGTCCAATGCCTTCTGTGTAGAATACTACAGCGAATAAGCCTTAAATTGAAATCTACAGTAAGGTTTAATACTTACCAGTACCTCCTTCTATTGTTCTGAAATTTTATATTTGCATCTTCAAGTCCATACTCTACTTTCTACATATTGGTTCCCCTTGTTCAAATACTGGCAGATAAATTTTGTAAGTTTGGGAAGGTATGTTCGTGGTTAATTTGGGAAGGTTTTGATCTGGAATGGCAGTTGGGCAGACGAGTTCCTATTTGGTTTAAAGTAAGTGGGGTAGGGACTGTGAAAGGAACGGACTGTTGTTTTCAGGGCCGGCTTATCTTTTTTCTTTTTTCTTTTTTGGCCTTTATTCTTTATTGCTTTTTTAATTAGACTACAAACTACAAAGAAATAAGGGAAGGGAACTACCATTAAGGAGAAAGTAAAGATAACCACTATTGACTAAAAACCCAAGAGAAGGAGATCATTAAAACAGCTTAAGTACAAAATGATTCCTTAAATCGCTGATATCTTTTGAACTTAGTCAGGCATGCTAAAAGTGTTAGGAAAAAACCGCAGAGCATCCCATTATTAAAACCCATATTTTCAAAGGCACAATTCAGAGTTCTTTAGCCTTCATTTTTTCTTTTCTTGTCTTTTCCTCAGTTTATATGGACTTTTTTCAGAAAGAGAGTCCTCTCCAGAAGACCCCGAGTCCAGCTCGCCACTGGACTTACTGTCCTTCTTTTCTTTATCCACCTCCTCTGGCTCACCCAACTGGATTCTCAAAAAGTCCCGTGCTTTGGAAACAGAGTCAATCTTTTCTTTTTTATCCTGAAATTTGAAGGTCACGCCCTCTGGATATAACCACCAATAGCTAATTGCATTTCTTTGAAGAAAAAGAATTAAATCTTTATATTTCTTTCTCCTTTGTCTTATTTCAAATGGGATGTCTTTCAGAATCCTGATGGTACTGTCCCCAATTTTCAAGGGTGTTCCCGTCATCGCTCTCAGGATAGAATCCCTCACGTGCCTCTTCGATAATCTCATTACTATTTCCCCAGGCAGATTCTTCTTCTTTATATATACGGAATAGGACCTGTAGGCCATATCCATTTCGCTCATGAGATACTCCACCTTCAAATCTGTCACTGGGGCTAATGCATCGCTCATCACTTGCTTCAGATTCTCTCCTTTGAATTCTGGGACATCTTGGAATCGAAGGAACAAGTTTGCCTTCTCCATTTGTAGCTGTAAAAGTTGTTCTTCCATAGAAATTTGCTTCTTTTCCAACCTTTGCACCTTTTTCTTCACCTTTTGGGTAGTGGCGTCAACTTCTTTCACTTTCTCAGCTGTTTGCTCTGTGATTTTAAGAGACTTATTCAATTGAAGCTGCTGAGTAGTGATGCTTTGGTTCATCATTGACAACTGTTCCTTGAGATTAGTCATCTGGTCCAGCAGGGGGCGCAGGGATTCTGCCAACATTTTAGCCAACTCGGTGGTTGCTTCCGGACGAGGGCTCCCATCTACTTTTGCTTTTAAAAGTTTTTCTTTCTCAGTCCTCTTCCCCACCACCTTTATGGATTGTCTACTTTCCAAAGATTTGCTAAAGTCTCTGAATATACCCTCATATGCTCATCCGCGCCCTGGTAAGTCTCTCTCAACAGATTTCAGCATTTTTGCTTCCACTCCCCCCTCGGGTCTTGCATTTAAATTAATGCGCATGGGAGGGCCCCCTCCCCCGCTCGCTTTCTTTCCTAGTCCTTGGGGTGGGAGCTTTCCTTTTAAAATGTAAATTACTCTCTAATCCAACTCACAGTTCATAGTCGGTCTTGCGACCTCGCGTAGCTCCGTTTAAACCACTCGATCCCCAGCGCTTGTCCCGGTCAGCGTCACTAGTTCCATACGGACACACAGCAGGAGAACCGTCAGGACAGAGAAGCGCCTCAATTCCCCAGCATCGCGCTGGCGAAGAGGCCACCTCTCAAAAGTCCCATGGCTAGGAGCCGTTCAACCAGGCTCTGGGGGGGGGTAGCGAGACGTCGCTCCCCCTCCTTTCTGCTGGTGTGCAGATTTCTTCCCCGGGAGGTCCGGGAGATGAGTCTGCTCAGCATGTCAACATAAACCGGAACAGGGCCTGCTTATCCATTAGGCACAATGCCTAGTACCCATGATACTTTTAGGGGCCCATGAAAATGTTTTAATTTTTTTTTTAATCAACAGAAAAACAATGAACTTTTAGGGTTAAAGAAAATGTTTTAATTTCCCCTCACATCAGGGAAAAAATGTTGGAAGTATTTAAAGTTATATCAAAAATAATTTTTAATATTGATATTATTATGGTGGGAGGGGCCCACGAAGGCAAAAATCCCTAGGGCCCACGAAAGTCATAATGTGGCCCTGTTTGAGATTACTAGAATGGTAAGAAACTGCGTCTCAGATTACTGTGAAAGGAGTTTCTCTTCTGCATTCTTAAGAAGAAGAGATTGGATTTATACCCTGCCCTTCACTACCTGAAGGAGTCTTAGAGCGGCTTACAATCTCCTTTCCCTTCTCCTCCTCACAACAGACACCCTGTGAGGTAGGTGGGGCTGAGAGAGCTCTTTTGAGAACTGCTCGTGAGAGAACAGCTTTGAAAGAACTTGTAACTGACCCAAGGTCACACCAGCAGCTGCATGTGTAAGAGTGGGGAATCAAATGTGGTTCTTCCAGATCCTAACCACTACACCAAACTGATGCTAGCCTCATCTTGTCAGATCTCAAAAGCTAAGCAGGGCTGGCCCAGAGAAGTATGTGGGTGGGAGACCACCAAGGAATACCAGGGCTGCGACGAGAGGCAGGCAATGCCGAACCACCTCTGAATATCTCTTGCCTTGAAAACAATATGGGGTTCCGTAACTTGACTGCAATGTGATGGCCAAAAAAAAAAAAGAAGTGTTTTGGGGTCCTGATGTGAATGGAATGTAGCACCTGTTCTGGGTTTTGTAGTTCTTTCATAGCCACTGTGAACGCAATGAAGTTTCTACATGGGAGTTCTATGTGTGTTTCCCTCTGTTGGGCCCTCATGGACACCATTTTCCCTGCATTTTCCCCTACCACTGGAGGACTTTTGGATGGCTTAAAACATTGGTAATTGGATGGCTTAAAACATTGGTAATTGTTATAGCATTATAATTTGAAAGCCAGAGCTTCAGAAAGCTACAGCTAGTGCAGAATGTGTAATGGGTAGTGGAAGTGGGTGGGTGGGCACCAGGGAGATACTGTAAGAGTGTTAATGTTTTAAGCATGTTCCTATTCTGAGGAAAAGATAATATCATTAATTGGGTTTGCCTGTGTCCTTTATAAAGTTTATATCTCTGGTACCTGGCATTACATTTTAGGGCACACATGGCCCGGCCTGACAAAGTGACATTTATGTCAGATCCAGCCCCTCAGAACAAATGAGTTTGACACCTCTGCATAGAGTTTCTGGCAATTTTGAGAGAAGGGAGACATCACTTCTGGGTTATC
>NW_015168705.1:161975-181766 GCF_001447785.1 Gekko japonicus
GCGCGCCCCCCCCCCCCCCCGCTATTTCCCCCACACACTGATTGCCAGGCCATACCCTATTCATCTAGGGTTCCCTCACTGACTCTCCTTCCTGTGTATGTTTTTTAATTGTCTATGTGCTTTTAAATTGTTTTTTTTTTCTTGTGTGCATTTTAAAGCTGGTTTCATTTTTTATTGTTTGCCACCCTGAAAATCCTAAACTGGGTGGAAAGATGGAACAAAATTGTTTTAAGTAAATAAATAGTGTTATACCACTATGTTGTTGTTGTTGTTGTTGTTCAGTTGCACAGTCGAGTCCGACTCTTTGCGACCCCATGGACCAGATCACGCCAGGCCTTCCTGTCTTCCACTATAGCAATTACCAATTTATTTTTTTAAAAGCTGGTGCAATGGGGGAAAAGATGGCTGGGAAGGGTGTGGACAAGAAAGTGGTGCCATGTAGCTGGGTCCTTTGCAGGCCAAGAAAACGGGCACCTTTCCATCCCGATGGTATGTTAAGGCTCACGGATTATGCTTTGAAAAGAATGGAACAACATAGGTTTGGGAAGGAATGCACTGAAGATGTGGAAAGGATTATTAGAGCATGAGGTGGTGTGGATTCTACACACATACACACACACACAATACAGTCTGAAAGTCCAAGAGAAAAGCTTCCATGTCGATACAGCCTGAGCTGTGGAGAGTGTCCTGTGCATCCCTGCACAATTATATAGGTGGCACTGCTGTTTTGCTATTTCCAGGGAGTTTTTACTGCAGGGGAGCATTCCAAAACATGCCATTTGTAGCGCCTCTACGATTTTCAGCTCTTTAATTCCTGTCTTATGTATCAGTTAGGCCACAGACTCCATTCCCCTCAATTTGGTTCTGGTTTTGGAAGTGCCACAGACTGTGGGAAATTGGAGGGGGGGATGTTCATGGCACTGCAGCCCCCAGGGCCGGCTCACCCACTAGGCGAACTAGGCATTCGCCTAGAGTGCAAGCCGGCCCTTAGGGGCGCCAAACAGGACGCCCCTTCCCTCCCACAGACCCACTCTCGCACCCACCAGTGCACGCTCAGGACGCTTAAGCCAGCCGGATCCTCGAAGGCAGGAGAGGGCGCGTGCCCTGGACGGCCAGCCGTCGGGAAACAATAGGTGAGGGTGCAGGAGCGTGGGCAGATGCGGCGGGGGGTGGGGCAGCAAAGCGGCCTGGCACACAGACTCCCTCCCCCCCCCTCCCTTTCACACGCTATTTCCCGCCCAGGGGCGAAGGAGGGGGCAGGTCTGATAGGACAGTTGAGAGGAGGGGGTGGGCGAATATCTGGAGAAGCGTTGGCGGCGCCGGCGTTCCACGGCCAAATGCTGCCGGCTGGCAAAGGGGCGTGGCTTACGCGAAAGTAGTCTTTCTTCCTCCCCCTTTGGAACTATTTCTCCAAAGGCATCAAGGAGCTGAATGGGAAGGGTCGCATCTTAAAGGGGCACGTGGGCAGGGGGGGCCCCCCAGAAGGTAGCCCCGCCTAGGGCGCAAAAAAGCCTGGAGCCGGCCCTGGCAGCCCCTCTTGGGTATTTGAATCAGATTGACAAAAGAAGTTGTTGCCATCTCATCTATTTGACCCAGAGACAGTAATTTTTTTATAAAACTACATACATTATAGATTACTGGCATATAACCTTTTGGAAAGTGAAAGGTATGTGCCAGCCTTGTAAGAAATGGCAATTTCAGTATTTAAATGCAGATGTTTTTATTCAAGAGAGGATTATGTTAAAGCTGAAGAACTACGTCTTGCTCACCCTACAGATCATTCAACCAAAGCTAAAGGGTAGCCATTGTGTTCACTGAAAAATAAGCCTGTTAATATTTTAGGAGACAAACTAAAGGCACAGATGGAAAATATTTCATATTCCCAGTTTTAATTGCAGGTCTGGAATTAATTTTGACTTCCATATATAGATCAGAGGCAAACTGTCAAAAAAATTTTTAATACACTTTATAAAAGATATGAAGTGCATGAGAAAGATGCCTTAAAAATGGAAGGGTTTTTTCTTTAATACTTCTCCATCCCAGCAATGAAAGGCAGGGCCAAACCAGATGAAAGAACTGTAATGAGGAAATATCTAAGGTTCCTCTGTGCAGGCCTCAGTTCCTGCTGCAGCGCACCGGAGCACCGCTCAGCCAGTCAGGAGCCCAGGGGGCGGGCACATAAGCCACGCCCCCTGCTCCCACCAGCCATTAGCTGGGACACGGTGGGTTGGGGGGAAAACGTTCCCCCACCTCCCTGAGCCCCGGGGTGGTGGCCTTGGACTCGTAGGGGCAAATTCCACCTCTCGCGTGTGATGTGCTCGGACATCACACGCGAGAGGTCATTCTGGCCCTCCCAGCTCTCAGGAGGGGCTCATTCTGGTTCCCCCAGCTCTCAGGAGGGACTCTTTAAAAAGTTATGGCTGCCATCGCTGTTCTCGGCGGCAGCTGCGACACCCGCGCGCGGGGGGAGGGGTGGGCGAAATGTTCCCTTGCCTCCCTGAGCCCCAGGGTGGTGGCCTTGGACTCGTAGGGGCAAATTCCACCTCTCGCATGTGATGTCCGAGCGGCAACATCACACGCGAGAGATCTTTCTGGCTCCCCCAGATCTCGAGAGGGGCTCTTTAAAAAGTTATGGCTGCCATCGCTGTTCTCGGCGGCAGCTGCGACACCCGCGCGCGGGGGGAGGGGTGGGCAAAACATTCCCTTGCCTCCCTGAGCCCCAGGGTGGTGGCCTTGGACTCGTAGGGGCAAATTCCACCTCTCGCATGTGATGTCCAAGCGGCAACATCACACGCGAGAGGTCTTTCTGACTCCCCCATGTCTTGGGAGGGGCTCTTTAAAAAGTTATGGCCTGCGATTTTGGAGTCTCTCCCTCAAACCCCCTCCCCTCCAGCCCCCAGAATATACCCTATGTTTTCGCCATTGACTTCAATAACCCTTAGGATATAATGGGGCAGAACTGCGGGAAGCCGATTCAGATCAGAGAATCTGATTCGGCCCGCAGCAGCCTGAAAGTGACCCAGAACAGCGATGACAGCCACAACGTTTTATCATATTCTGGGCATGAAACAGGGGTCACTGGGGTGTGGGCGGGGTATTGGTGAATTTCCTGTATTGTGCAGGGAGGTGGACTAGATGACCCTGGAGGTCCCTTCCCACTCTATGAGTCTATGATTCTATAATTCACCCAGGCCCCCTGCCTCTGTGAATGGTGAATGGAGATAAAAATTCTTGAGACCTTTCATGCATGTAAAAACAACAGTGCCATTTCTCTTGCCTTGGCACCAATCTTTAAAAATAATAGACAACCCCCCTGCTATTTGAGTGTCAGTGTCAGTGTTACCACATTTATTTGTATTCACCCTGCAGGTAACAACTTTAATTGCTAATAAAATGGAAACTACGGCTTGGATCCTATGAATGAGTTTTGTGCACCCTACACCTGGGTTGTCAAACAGGCAGCCTGGGGGCCAGATTAGGCCCCCGGAGGGCTTCTCTCAGCCCTGCAGTGGAACTGGCTGTCGTCGTCTGCTTCTTCCAGTTCTGCTGCTGCTGCGTCATCATCATAGGTTTGCAGCTTACAGATACACACCCGAACAGCATACTCAAGATTGCAACAGCACAGACATTTTGATGCAATAATTCAGAGCAAGAGGTGTCAGTTATCAGACACTGTTAAATAAACAAAATATTGCATGAGTGCTAATGTTTTAAGCATGTTTTTATTTTAAATTTAAAAAAATTCTTTGTGTTTGTGTCCTTTATAAAGTTTTCATCTTCGCTACCTGGCATTACATTTTATGACACACGTGGCCCGGCCCAACAAGGTCTCATTTATGTCAGATCCAGCCCTCATTACAAATGAGTTTGACACCCCTTGCCCTAGATAGTCTCTGCCATAGGGCTTCTTTCCTCTTTGGCTAAGTGCAGGATTAATGGTATTGCACGGGACTTTGTGTAAACACAATATTTAGTGGAAGAGGAAGTGGCATGGGATTCTAGGATCCAAGCCCCTGTCTCCGATCTACTTGAAATCTGGCAGGCCCAATCCCATGGCTGAAAGCTGCAATCACTTAGCACGCCATCCCAACTGAACTGAAGACAAAAAAAGTGGTGTTGACAAATTAGTTTCCCTTTGAAATCAATACAAGTAGAAAAAAGAAGAAGAAGAAACACTTGTTCATGCTTTTGTAGCATACAGAACAAATACAATTTTAAAGAACAAAGTGATCTAACTTCCATTTACAGGGCTGCCAGCACCAAGTTGGGAAATTCCTGGGAATTGGGGGTGGGGGGTGGTGGATCCTGGGGAGGGAGGGGTTTGGGGAGAAAGGTTAGAGCAAAGAGGAACTATAGTTGAAAGGAAGGTTAGATTTCAGAAGGTAGTACTAGTGACAGGAAAAAAAGAATTTTGTTAGCAAGGCTAACCCTATGCTGCGCTCCCTACTGAGGCAGGAAAAGAACTGAGCCTGGGTGACTCCCACCAGGAAACAGGAAGAAGGTTTTTTTTACTTAGTCCTGCCTCCCTGAAGAAGGATGGGAATCACCCACAAGATGGCCTCCGCCTCAGGGGAGAACTGATAGCTGTAGTCTGGAGATCAGTTGGAATTCCAAGAGATTGCCAGGCGGCACCAAAACAACTTCCACATACAGAGGCTGCAGATCTCTGAATACCAGAGCTAGGGGACAGCATTAGGGAAGGCTGTGGCCTGTAGACTTGCGAACTCTGTCTTTGGAAATTTCTGAAGATTTGGAAGCAGTGTCTCAGGTGAGGGGAGGGAGCTCAGTGAGGAAGTGATATCATAAAGTCAGCCCTCCAAAGCTGCCATTTCCTCCAGACTGGTCAGGAGACCAGGTATAATTCCAAGCCCCACCTGGAAGTTGGTAACCCTGTGTCTGTTGGCCTTCTTGGGCAATCGATTTGGTCACTGTGTGAAACAAGAAGCTAGACTAGATGAATCAGCGGCCTGATCCAGCAGGGCTCTTCTTATGTTCTTGAAAAGGAATACAAATAAAATTTGCATGCACTGTACTCTGTGCTGCCGTGAATCCAGATCCTTAATGGATTAAACAAAATCCATGCCAGTTTTCTTCTTTGCAAGTCATCCTGACGACAACTTATACTGTTGAGGACACTTGATTATGAAGAGCAGGCTTTTAACAGAAACCTACCAATGTCAATTAGTTTTGAACTTCCCGAAACAAGCAAAGCATTGTCTTTGCTTAAAGCATTAAGCTGACAGCTCCCTTGTATGTACGATTTTTATCTATGGATGATGGATGTTTTGTTTAAGTTCGTAGTTTTAATTTCTGCAGGCCTCCCTGTTGTCAGTCTTTAAAGAAAGGTGTAGCTGAAAATAGAGATATAATATTTGCAGAAATTTTGAAACCATAGGTTTGGAATGTTTTTGGGTTGGAGGGACATTTTGGAAAATACAAGTATGTGAAATCTCTTTCTATTATACCTAGATTTATTTTACTGCTTCAGTAGCATAAAATGTATCATTTACAAATCAGTCAGCATATAGAATTTACTGTTCGGGGTATTTATGGGATTTTGAAGTGTAAATGCCTGAGTTTTCTTCAAGCAAAATTGTGAATATACCCAATTTTTGAGAGTAAAAGTTGGAAACTGCTTCACCATGTGCTACTTTTTACAAGTATCCTTTTTTTTTGGCCATCTGTGGGGTAGGAAGAAAATACAAATTGAAAATAGAAAAACTGTTGCATTAAACTTATTTGGACAGAAACAGTGGCCTATTATGCATGGGTGTTTCCCCTTGCTTTCACTGTGCATATCTGTTGGGTTTTCTTTGTCGTTCTGCATTGATTTTCCTCCCTAAAGCACTCAGTTCGCTTTCTGGTCACTGTTTCCCGGAGTTTTCTGAGTGCTTTTCCGCCAATTTCCCCCTTGTTTTGCTTCCAAGCCAAAGCTAATTCAAAAGCATGCAGATTCCCTCAGATTTTCCACCACCATTTTGCTGCCCCTCAAAGGTCACTCCCCTGCCCACAATGAGGTTGTTCTGCCCACTCTGCATCTTCCGCCATCCTCCCACCTTCATTTGGTGTACAAGCTCAATCTTCCCTTTGTATTATTATTATTTTTTTGACAAGCAGTATGAGTCTAGTGAGATGAGACTATCGCTAGTCTTGGATTGCTGAATTAAAAATTTAAAACGTTGGGGGGGGGTTAAAAGGAGCTGCACAAAGTTTAGTTCCCTGCTGGTATTGCTGGTATTGACTTGAAAGGGGGATCAGAGAGGAGGCAAACAGCAGTGTCCCCAGTGCAAATAAATTAAAAGGATTTCTGTGTTGCATGCAAACAAAATAAAGGGGGGATCCTCAGCATGGAATGAAATTGACATGAGATGTAGACACTGGGATGGAAAGCCTAAAGCTTTGAAAACACTTTCCCCCTTAAAGCTTTAATGAGCAAATTTCGGGGGCAGGGGACCATTTTGGCAGTCTCTGGAAGCCTAACATTAAAATGGCTGTTGGGCCACATGGACCTTCTGTAAACCTCTGACCTTAAGAATCGCTTGGGATCAATCCATTTGGAGGACAGAGTGCAATCCACACAGGACAGGCTCTAAAAAAACCTGCCAAGATCAGGACCGGTGTGCAGGATCAAATTAGAGAATCACAAAGAGAAAATCCCACCAACTTGCAAGGAAGGGCAGGAAATTAGTGTTATTATGCAGCTGCACTAGGGCATCGGTGGAAACCCCCCACCACTTTTTCAATTTAGTGGCACAAAACTAAAAAAGCTCTCCAGAACTTCTGCCAGATGACTCCTCCCCCATACAAATTGCAGCCCTGTGCAAAGCATGGTAGAGCTGCAGCCAACATTGCACAGATGTTGCCAATGATCACAGCTTGTAATGCCACTGCCAGTGGGTTCTACCATGCATTCTGTACACTCAACATGTTTCCCCATATTATGAGATTGTGTGACTCTCCCATTTTTCACAGTGGCAGATAACAGCAGAGGATCTCCTAGTGTTCAGCAATATGGAAAACAGAGCTTCCCAGCTGCTTGTCAGTTTCGAACAAAAAGTCTGGTCAGTTTCAACATCAGGTTTTCCTCCTTTCCCTGTGTTCATTTCTGTTTCCTTTTATTCAACAAACCAATATAAAATGCATGCACAAAATCTGACCCAGGAGGATTTAAATGGAAGGCGCTTGCTGGACGCTACTGAGCAGCTGCAATAGGGCAATTGCATATTTTTTTAAAAAAACTTTGAATGCCACCCCCCCCACACACATCACATGACATTCCATGCCAATTTAGAAAAGTTTTTTTAAAACTGTAGCTACAAAATGAATTAAACCAGAGGAAAAAGAATGGTGCATAAGGTGGGCACAGAATCTGAAGTCAGGATTAAAGGCTTACTGTTCTGAAAATATGCAGTAAGATGTGTGTGCGTAATGGGCCAGTGTGATACAATCACAACAGGGCTATTTAGAGATCAGGTTAAACTTTCTAACTTTGAAACTATTGAACTTTTTTGCAATGCTCCTTTTAAGCTGTGGAGTCTTGTGAGCAAGAATTCTGCTTTGTGAGCTACTGGCATTAAAGTTGTGAGCAAGCGATTTGGCTACTGCATAAATTAGTTTGCTCTGGAGCCATCCTTACTGAGCTATGACAAAAATGTGTGAGCCCAAGGCTCACACCAACTTAGAGTGAACACTGCTCTTTTGTAGACAAAATTAATCACATTTAAGCAATGAGTACATTGTTGAAAATATGTTGTATACAGGGCTATTTTTGGGCAGGAATGTACAGGAATGGAGTTCCGGCTGGCTTCAGAGCTGGCCACGCCCACTACAGCCAAAACCTCTGTGTGTGCTTGGCTACGGAGGGAAGACCTGGAGAGCGACCCCCCCCAGCGACTCCGAGGCAGGTGGGCCAGGGGGGCCCTGGAAGGATCAGGGAGACATTTAAATGTCCAGCTTGCCCAGGCCCCCTGCAGCCGTGGGGCACCCAAGCAAGCCAAGGGAAGGCACAGGGTGTGGCCTAACATGCTAATGAGTTTCTGCTGTTGGGTGTGGCCTATTATGCTAATGAGTTCCTGTTGGGCTTTTTCTATAAAAGAAGCCCTGGTTGTATATGTCTACAGTTTACACATATTAGTATTTGTCTTGCCTCAACCTGGTCCATTACCTTCTCGACACTGGCCCCATCCTGGTGGAATGCCCTTCCAGATGAGATCCAGGCTCTGTGGAACCTGATTCAGTTCTGTGGGGCCTACAAAACAGAAATGTTGCGCAAAGCATATGACTGAGGCAGCGAAGTTTCCATCTAATTTGGCCTCGCCTAGCTCCCCTTCCCGCCACTCATAATGTATACCATCTTCACAAACACACAGGTGGCACAACCTCACTCAGAAAAAAGTTGTTATTTGTGCCATCTGATTTTATCTTTGATTACTGTTGTTCTAAAGTGTTTTTAATAATTAATTGCATTATCGTTTTAACTTGTTGTTACCTGCCCTGAGCCTTGCAGTGCAGGGGAGGGTAAGCTAAAAGTCTAATAAATAAATAAAGATCTTTTAACGTGATAGAAAAAAATCTGCATACTTTATTTATTTATTTATTTATTTGATTTCTATCCCACCCGCCCTTGCGCAGCAAGGCTCAGAGTGGAGTACAACAAGTTAAAACAATAATCAGATTATTAAAACAATACCATACAGTAATAGTCAAAGCTAAAATCGCACAGTATCCAGGTAAGGTTGTGCAACTGTGCGGTTTATATAGCTGGTACACCATACAATGAGGGGTGGAAGGGGGGGACGAGAGCTTCATACTTCACATTTTCATTAACATCTGATTCAGGTGGTTAGCTGTGTTGGTCTGAAGCAACAGAACAAAGTTTGAGTCCAGTGGCACCGTTTAGACCAACAAAGTTTAATTCTCAAACTGCATATTGCTCCCTTCTCATTGACATTGGTGTCTATATGTAGGCCATGTTTAAGTCTTTTACAATTCTTCCACTCCTCCTTTCAAACTGGGTCAAACTTGTTCATGGTCAACTCTAAGGTTGGAATTGGAGATATCACCATAAATCACTCTTGTCTGGAAGGACTTACTCCTTCATGAAGGTAAAGTCAGTTAAGAGGCTGTGCTTACAAATGATGAAGATGTCCACAAGGGCATACATGATCCCTGTGAAAATAATGCAGTTGCTAATAACATCTGTCTAGCATATGACACCGTGCAAATATTCCTGAGGGAGGCATCCCAAGTTTGATTGGACATTCCATAAAGACGAAATCCTATGCAAATTTATTTGTGGGTTAGCATCCATTGACTTCAGCGGTACTTCCTTGCTGCGTTTGAGCTATTTGAGGGTCGTGGTGCAGTGTGATTAATCTAGCATGTGATTTGCAAGCTCTGTATGAGACATTTAGCTGGTAGCTGGAAGTGAAATATGTTGGCCCGCCTGGTGCTAATCTCCTGGACTATAGCACACAGCTTTCTTAGTTTGCATGCACCACAGTGATAGAAAGTACTATGCATTTTTAATATGGTCCTTTTTTTCAAATTGCTCAAAGGGGCAGGAGCCCTGGCCCTTTGGAATACAAAGATTCCTTAATCCAAAATATTTAATCCAAAATACTTTACATCGATACTATGACAAAATACTTGAGTGGGAGCAATGCACGTTATATGAAAAAAGCATATGAGGTGATACATAGGGAGATTTTCCTGCATCATGATCACTAAGTCTTTTCCCCTGATGAAGTAAAAGAAATTCCTTTTCTGTTATTTTTTTTGATGGAGTACTCTTAAGAGGCAGGAAATAAATCTTAACAGGTACAGCCTTTCCCCTACGTTGTTTTTGAATGCACAAGAAAAAGCTGCCCAGTTGGATTTCTACATATCACGCAGCTTTTCTATAAATGTGCAGCAGGCCTGTGCAGAAGACCCATCCTCACAATGATACCCCCTATGGGGAGAGAGGATAAGAGCATGAGCCCCTCCCCATCTCTATGCAATTGCCAAGTTGTGTGGAGGAAGCGCTTGCACACCTGCCCCCTCCCCATGATCAGCAACGCTGCTTTCCAAGTGGGCACTTTAAGGTCCAAACCCTCTTTGCCTGGTATGGGGAATCTGAACCGTGATCTATGTGCACCCCCTCCGCATGATCAGCAGTTCTGCCTTCTGAATGTTGCTGATCACGGGAAGGGGGCATACGTATGGGCACTTCTGTGCATATGTACTGTTCAGATGATTTCGTGATCAGGTGGAGGTGTGGGTAGAGTGGCGCCAGTGTGCTTATCCCCGCTCTCTCTCCCCCATGTGATCAGTCATCTGTACAGAGTTTTTCACACAGATGTTTTCTTGAGGTTTTGTTGCCATAAGAACACAAGTAGACTCTGCTGGAACATAGGGCTGCCAACCCCCCTGTTGGGAATCCCCTCTAGCTCTTGTGCTGCATCACTTTTGGTAAAGACCCAGAAGTGACACAGGACAGCTCTTGGTATCGCCAGAAACTCTATGGCTTTACCGGGTTTTTACTGGAAGTGACATCATCACACCTGCAATGATGCCGCCCCCTTTGATGTCTCTGCCCCAACCCTCCCACCTGGCAATCCTGGTCCATCTAGCCCAGCATATTTCCTAGTCCAGCATACACAGTGGCCAACCAGTTGCCCTGGAGGACCAAACAAACAGAGGTTGAGGACCTCCCCTGTTGCTGCCTCTGAGCACTGGTATTCGGAAGTCTGCTGCCTCTGTAGGTGGAGTCTCCCTTCAGTCTCCACGAATCTGCCTAAATCCCTTTTAAAGAGATCTATGCTTGGATCTATGTTCAGTTTAATATCAAAGTGCCAAACTGAACTCTGCTTGGCCTGGGACCCTTTGGCTTTCATGGTCCCCTGCCACAGCAATGCTCTGTCATTTTGTGCATCTTTTTTTTTGTAAATTTAAAATTATTTGGAAGCTTTGTGCACACATTTAATTTTCAGTACTCCAGTCTAAACCCATTGGGATTGCACTGTCAATCTCCTAATTCAGCACTTGTCTTGTCATCTATGGTGAACAACAATTGCTCCTAGGCAACCATACTTCCCTAGTGCTGCAAAAGGCCTCTTTCTCACACAATCGCGCCACTGCAGCTGCTTTTCTAAGAGTTTCCTTACAACATGGTTGTCCACTTATTCTCTTTACATGGGTTCCTCATGGATCAAAGGTTAGTTGAGAGAACATGGAGAAAGAACAAGGACACCATGGAAAGACCACAAATGGGTAACGGTGTTGTGAGGAAGCTTTTTTTCTTTTTTTAAGTTGCAGTTCAGCACCAAATCTGAGGGGAAATCTCCACATGACAAATCCCTTTGTAAAGAGAAGATGCTACCTTCGTTGTCATGATAACACCTTCTGTAAAATAACAAGACGCTACCTTCGCTGTCATGATAACACCTTCTGTAAAATAACAGATATGAGGTGTGTGTGTGTGTGTGTGGGAACAGTGAAATATCTAACTGTATATAAATCCTTGGAACAGAGATGCCACTACACACAAGCCCTGATAAAAATAAGAACACTACCTAACACAGCTTGCAGTTTGTTGCTAAGAAACTGCTGCTTCATACTTTCATTATTGTCATTTGCAGAAACATTTCTGGTTGTTCCCTCGTCTCTAAGTGTCTGCTCCGTATAAAAGTATAATTAGAACGTTCATGAAGTCAAATCATGGGACACGCAATTTAATCTCCTCCCCCTCCACCGCCCAACAAGCCTTGTGGGGTTGGGTGGGCTGCCATTTCCTATTTATGTAGCCAAGAGTTCTTCCAGCCCAACATGGAGGAGGGGAAGAGGTGCAGGAAAGGATTGGCTTTCATCACAAGCTGCTGCGTTGGCATAAACCTCTTGAAATAATTTCAATAGGCCTTTCAGATGCAGCGGAATGGTTTGAGGCATGTAGACTTGGGCGGCAGCCCTGAATCCATTTGTTTGAGGACTGACGATCAATGCTCCATTTGCACAATACCACACAGAGCTTCTACATGCCATGTGAGGGAGACGGTATCCCCTCCCCCATTTGATGCTCTCCCCCTGTCCTTGTTTAGTAGGAATAGTACTTGTTTTCCAAGCATTGGCTTTAATTTACTGCTAGTTCTGCCTTTGGTGGGAAGGGTGTGTGTGTTTTGTTGAAATCTGGTTAGTGTCATCTGTAAACATTATCTTTTCAGGGTTCATCTCTCTAGAAGTCAGACCTCTGAATGCGGGGGGATGGTCACCTCTTGTGTCCTTCACATGCCTGTGTAAACAGCATGAAGGCATAGGGCTGTCAACCTCCTGGTAAGGCATGGAGACCTTCCAAAATAACAATTCAGACTACAGAGATCAGCTCCCCCTGGAGAAAATGGCTGCTTAGGAGGGTGGACTCTGTGCCACTACACCCCACTGAGGTCCCTCCTCTTTCTAAATATAACCATCTTGAGGCTCTATCTCCAAATCTCCATGAATTTCCCAACTAGGGTTGCCAAATGGGGCCGGGGAATCCCCCGCTTTGGAGGTCCGATTTCCGATGCGATGGAATTGGGCCCCGGGGGGAACCCCGCCCCCCGAAGCTGCGTCACCAGAGGTGACGCATGACGTAGGGCATGTTGGGGACATGGCCCAGATCGCCGGGGGTAAATCATATGGTTCCCCCCCCTGACGATCCTGGCCACGCCCCAATGTGCTACATCGTGCATCACGTCCGGTGACGTTCCGGTGGCACGCGCACGCGCAAAGCACCCGCACACACATCCCCAGCCAGCTCCCGGAGCAAGAAGACGCTCCCCCCGCCGGTGAGTAAATTAGATTTGGCAAACCTATTCCCAACCCAGAGTTAGCAACCCTGTGAATGCTCCATGTGATACAAAATCTGTCATTTCACCTACTGCAGCTGCCCAGTTTTATTCTAAACAATTAACAAGATGATTAGGAAAATTATGGCCCATTATGCATGAGTGTTTTCCCTCGCTTTCACTGTCCATGTCCGTTGGGCTTTCTTTTTCATTCTGCATTTTCCCTTGCTTTCACTGTGCATGTCCATCAGGTTTCCTTTTTCATTCTACATATCCCCTCACTTTCACTGTGCATGACTGTTGGGTTTACTTTTTCATTCTGCACTGATTTTTCTCCCTTCTCTGTTCAGGTCGCTTTCCAGTCGTTATTTCCCTGAGTTTTCTGAGAGTGGTTTTGTGGCGGTTTCCCCCCCCCTTACTTTGCTTCAAAGCTGAAGGGAATTCAAAAGCATAGAGATTCCTTCAGATTTCCCCCCAGCCTTTTCCTGCCCCTTGGAGGCCAGTCCACTGCACACATTGAGGTAGTTCCTCCCACTCTGTACCTTCTGCCATCCTCCTCCCATCATTGGAGCACAAGCTCCACTATGGCTTAGGTCTTCCATCTTTTAAATTTTGGGAGTTTTTTTTTTTTAACCAGTGGGTTGAGTCTTGCCATATGAGGTTATCACTAATCTTGGCTTACTGGAGAAAAAGATCATTGGCAAGGAATGCTTTAAAAGTTTGGCTAGAGGTAGCATCTGTGTATGCAGTTAAAAGTTTCAAAAGACGCATGCCCTCAGGAGATGCACGCTGAACACATGGTCAGAGAGGCAGCAGCCGGTGCACCATGAAGGAAAGGATCGAGCAAGCCGCCAGGTGTATGTTGCACTGGTGGTACCCCCAACCCAGCATGTGAATGATCACCTGAGCCTGTCCCCCTCACCAGCCCCATGGCAGGACTCTGGTGACTTGGTAGCTGCCTGCCCTCGGGCCGGGCTCCCGCTTGACGCTGGTGGATGGGTGGGGGCAAGGACTTTCCAGATCTGCTGCAGGCAAGTGGATTCACTAGTGGGGCAGGAGGAGGCTAAGGGTCAGGACGCGGAGGATGAAAGTCACATCCTCCATGTTCCAGCCCTGAGCCACCTCCTGCTCCACTAGTGAATATGCCTGCCCACAGCGGCTCTGGAAAGCTCCCCCCTGCTGTCTGGCCACCAGCACCAACTGGAAGCCCGGCCTTCCTTCCTTCGTGGCATGTCCGCTGTTGCCTCTCTAGCCATGTATTCAGCGTCTCCTGAGAGCACACATCTTTAAACTTTTTAAACTTTTAACTGCACACATAGATGACACCTCTAGCCAAACTTTCAAAGCATTCCCTGCCAATGATTTTTTTTTTAAAATCCAGCAATCCAAGATAAGTGATAAACTCATATTGCTAGACTCAACCGACTGGTAAATTCCACCCCCCCCATTAAAAGATGGAAAACCTAAGCAATAGTGTATCTTGCACACTAATGAAAGGGGGAGAACCATTAATGTTCTGCTAAGATGGCTACCAAGAGTAAATACAGCTTAAAGGATCTCCTATTTCAAAAAACACGCCCAGTGCAAAACTGATCAATAAGGAGAGACCAACCACACCACACACACAAAAATGAAAAATTAAGCGCCGTGACACAATCCAGGTTTTCTCATTGGTATGCAGAATATATACTTCATTATTCCCAATAGAAAAATCGGAGGGGGGAGGGAAAGGAGCAGAGTGCAGGCACAGCATTCAAAGTAAAGCTCTACCAACTCAACTTCAGTGAAAAGCAGAAGCTGTGTGTGCATAATAGGCCTATGTTGTCCTAGCACAGCTTTACCTCAAAGAACAAACACACCCATTGGCTTTTAAAGCAGCAGAGATCACAGGATCTTCCAGAGCAAATAAGTACAGTACAGTCTTTAGCAATATCTAAGGGAAGTGGTAAAAAGGTAAAGGTTCCCTTGCTCGAAAGCCAGTCGAATCCGACTCTAGGGTTGCGGTGCTCATCCCCGTTTCAAAGCCAAAGAGCCAGCGCTGTCCGAAGACGTTTCCGTGGTCATGTGGCCGGCATGACTAAACACCAATGGTACCATGGGCAATAAACCTTAGTGATGTTACAAGTGCTGCATCTCTTTTCACTTGTGAAATATTGGAGGTAATGCGATTTTAGCTTCTGCATGATTCTGAAGGTTTGTCTTCAGTTCTACAGTATCTCATCTATTTCCCTCCCTTAAAACAAAACACACAAAAACCTGACTAAGTTTTTGCATTCTCTCTTTAGGGAAGTCACCTGTACAACCTGTTCTCCTGCAGCATTCCTTCTTTCTCTCAGTTTCTGTTACTTCTGACACCACTTATCCTCTCTCTTCATTGCAAAGTCTGAAACTGGCAGGAAATGAAGGCTGGATCAATAAGTCACTGGGTACTGCGCTGCGTTCTTGTAATCCATTCACTTCCTAGGGGTCATCAACCTTTTTTGAGCCTGAGGGCTCCTCCGGAATTTTGACAGCATGGTGGATTCAGTCACAAAATGGCTGCTGCAGCTTCCCTTCACACAAAGTGACCGTGTGCAGTGGAGGCATATGCTAACGAAGCAACAGTTTTAAAACTCTACAGTGGCCAATCAGAAGCCTCACTGGGCACCCCCACCTACTTTTTAAAAACACTTGGTGGGTGCCGGGAAAGGTCGGCAGACACCATGATGTTCAGGGGTACCATGCTGGAGACCCCATCCTAGATTTTCCTGTATGGGCAGGAAATCCAGAAGGTAAATGAGGACAACAGTGCAATACTCAACAATGTGTGGACCCACTGTTTGTTGGCAGGAAAGAAAATGGGAAAGAGCCTGCTAGCTGGTCTTGTTCTAGAGGTATTTAAGGCCCCAGCATGACCAGGAATACCAGCTGAAGGGCTGTTGTCTGTAGTGAGAGAAAGACCTGCTCCTTACTCACGAGCTTCCATTCCCCCTCTCTCTGGTTTATTATTTCTATTGTATTTCCTCTTTTATATTGTAAACTGATTTGGGTCCCCATTGGGAAGGAAATCAGGGTACAAATAAATAAGTAAATCCTAGCACAGAATATAGTCTGTACAGTCCCTAAAGCTGCTACTCTTTCTGATAGCTAACATATATAACCAGCAATCTCATAGGAAATATTGGTATTATTGGTATAGGTAGTTGGACTGTACTACAAGACTGCAGGGATGTGTTGTTTGTGGATGGTTAAATGGTTGAATGCTACTTCACACAAGTGATTTCTTGCACATCTAGCCTCTCTGGCAGAAATTAGAATTTTCCTTGATGTGCAAAAGCTCTTTCTTTTAATATAGGGGAAGCATTTCAAACATTCAGTCCCCCCGTATCTGAAATTCTGCAGTGCAGTGTGCGAGAGAAAATTTTTCACAGCAGTTGGGAAGTCTGATTGCCTGGGAGCAATTGTTATTCACCACATATGACTAAGGAAGTGCTGAATTGTGAGGTTTACAATGAACTCCCAGTGGATTTAGATTGAAGTAATTCAACATAAGATTATTGCAGCATACAGTAAATATGTGTACAACACTTCCAAAGCATTTTAAAATACAAGAAAAGATGCACAAAATTGCGGCGCAATGCTCTATTAGGAGAACATGTACGCCAAACAGTCCCCGGCTCAATGCATATGGGTTTGGCACTTTTGGTGTTAAACTGAACATAGATCACAGTTCAAATTACCTATAGCAAAAAACTGGAATTGGAAAATAAAGATGCAAGAGTACAGCAACACCCATTTGTTCAAAGATATGCCAAAAGTCTGTTTTTCATGAAAATCTGGAGATCCAGAACTTTTGTCACTAACCTTTATGGTATAACCTAGCTTTTATTCACCATTTTTTTTTAAAGGCAGAGGGACATTCCTACCTAGAATGGTATTAGGTAAATTCATAGAGAACTCATCCTCCATTTTAGAAGAATTGTTCTCCATATTTGCTTTTGACCTGTTCACATTACTTGCTTTCATCACAAATCCCACATAACTCTTCTTCTCAAATTGATTTGAATCCAGTAAGCTAGTTGACCACATGCAAGCCCGACGTCTCTTGCTTTCAGGTCTTCCTGAGGATATAGCTGGCACAGAGATTGCCCCACTTACAACACACATTGGCTTAAGCAAAATATTTCCCAGCACTGAATTAGGAAAATCTGAGCTGCCCTTCAGGTGTGGAAATATCTCAAGACATAGCAGGTTATGAGAACAAAGATGCAGCGGAGGGACTGGAAAAACAATGCATGCATTTCTGTGTTTAATGTCACTGCTAGATGTGGGTTTCCTGCCTTTTGTCCAGCACAAGCAACTCAAATAACTGCTTGGGTCAAAACTATTTGTAAAGGTACCAGCTGGGGCTGGCATCAGAGACTGGTATATTTGGGCAGCTGCCAATAGCCCTGTAAGACCTATGGCCAGTTTTCTCTGCCGATGCTGACTTGCTTGCTTGCCCAATGGTTATCTGGGACAATAAATGGGCAGCAGCAATGGCAGGAAGGAGGAGCTGCTGTGTAACTTGCTTGCAGGTCTCTGAATGAGCAAGTGAAATGGCAATGAGAAGGCCCCACCAAATGTAAAGCTAGCCTTGGTACCACAGAAGCACCATATTATCTGAGAGATGTGTCAGAAGCTACTGAAGGACTATCCTTGCAAAGTGTGTAGCCCCTGTGTGCACCATCTGAATTGCAGACCTCCAGCATCCTCTAAAGTATTGTCAGGGGTCCTAGGGCACAGGAGGTGGCCTCTCCCGTACTGGAAGAAGTCTTGAAGCAGAGGCTTTGGATTTCCTGTGCTGTGCTTGGGGGTTGGACTAGATGGTCTGTGAAGCCCCTTCCAACTCTAGGAACCTTTGTTTGTGGGGGTAGAGCCAGCATCCTGGGCAGCCATCAGCTGCAGCAGTTACAGAAATGAGAACAGTAACACCAACAGTAGTTAATACAATGGTCTTGTTGAGGGTGTTGCTAGTTTAAGAGGATTGTATTTAAATGTATTAACCATGTAACCTAGAGGGGTGTCTCATCAGAAGATCACTTGGGAGAATTTTTCTTCCTCTGGTCATTCTTTGATAATTCTGTAAATAATTGTATAAATAGATAACTGCAGTTATTCATCAAAGCTGGATCAGACCAATGGTCCATGTAGTCCAACATCCTGTTTCACACAGTGACCAACCAATTGCCTTGGATGGCCAACAAACAAGGTCTTACCCTAATGCTGGCTCCTACCACTGGTGTTCCAAAGTCTACCAAGAGCCAGTTTGGTGTAGTGGTTAAGTGCGCGGACTCTAACCTGGGAGAACCGGGTGTGATTCCCCGCTCTCTACATGCAGCTGCTGGTGTGACCTCAGGTCAGTTACAAGTTCTTTCAGAGCTGTTCTCTCAGGAGCAGTCCTCGAAAGAGCTCTCTCAGCCCTATCTACCTCACAGGGTTTCTGTTGTGGGGAGGAGAAAGGGCAAGGAGATTGTAAGCCACTCCGAGACTCCTTCAGGTAGTGAAGGTTGAAGGGCTGGGTATAAATCCAATCTCTTCTTCTTCTTCTTACTGCCTTTGGATAGGGTGGTTCCCTTTAGTCATCATGGACAGTAGTCATTGATGGGCCTATTTTCCATAAATTATGCCTAATCCCCTTTTAAAACCATCTTTGATAGTGGCCATTGCTACATCCAGAGAGGTTTGGGGCAGCTTGAATTATATGGGCAAAAGAAGCTGATTTACACTGCCAGACTCTTTAGACCACCTTGCTGGGCATTGTCTCTTCTGACTGGCAGTGGTACTCTGAAGTATCAGGAAAAGTGGAGTGTTTCTCCACACCTGCTACTTGAGATCCTTCTGGATATGCCAGGGGGTGAATGAATCTGGAGATATTCTGCATGGCAAGCAGGTGAGTACTGAGCCCAGCCCTTCCCTACTCCACAGCATTGCTGCTTCATGAATGATACTTTTCAAATTGTGCCCCAAGGAGCCCTGGCATCAGAGGTTAATGAAAAAAGTGGGACATGTTAGATTACTTTCTCTTGAGAGTCCAACACTATAAATCTTACTTTGTAAGAAAGAATTGGCTGATGGTCCAGGCCAATGCTCTCTCTAAGCTGTGAAGTCTTGTGAGCAAAAATTCTACTTGGTGGGCTACTGGCATTAAAGTTGTGTGTGAGCAATTGACTACTGCATAAATTAGTTTGCTCTGGAGCCATCCTTCCTGAGCTAGGAAAAAAAATGGGTGAACTGGAGGCTAAAAAACTGTGAGTTAGCTCACACTAACTCATCTTAGAGGGAACACTGGTCCAGGCTACACTATCAGATGCCACAGGGTGACAAGAAAGCCAGACATGAATGATGCACTCTAGAATATGCCTAGAATCCTGCATAAAGTGCATAATGCAGAATGGTGCATAAAGGATTTGATGGCAAAGTAGGAGTTTCCCCAACCTGAAAATCCCAGGCTACCCCAATCTCATCAGATCTTGGAAGCTAAGCAGAGTTGGCCCTGGTTAGTATTTGGATGGGAGACCACCAAGGAATACCAAGGTCTCTATGCAGGGGCAGGCAATGGCAAACCACCTCTGCAGGTCTTTTGCCTTGAAAACCCCATGGGCTCTTCATAAATTGGCCATGACTTGACAGCAAACAGAAAAAGGGAAGGGATTGCTTCAACACATAGGCATACGTTTTCAAACCTGCTAAGACGAAATCACAAATATGAATAGAGACAGCAGCTGTGGCAGTAATAGGGTTGCCAGTCTCCAGGTGGGGCCTGGAGATCTGGAATTGAAACTGATCTCCAGAGTGCAGGGATCAGTTCCCCTGGAGGAAAGAGCAGCTTCGGAGGGTGGAAATTATTCTGTGCTGAGGTCTCGCCCCTTCCCAAACCCTACCCCCACCCCCACCCCTAAATTTATTGGAATTCCCCCAGTTGAGTTTGCATCTGAGGTGAAGATTTTCATCAGTTCAGTTCTGCCCC
>NW_015168705.1:181903-182433 GCF_001447785.1 Gekko japonicus
GGAAAGAGGGGGTCTGAACAGAAAGATTCCAGAGGGATGTTAGTCTGTTAAGAGCAACATTTACAGGAGTCTAGTAGCACTTTAAAAACAATTGTATCCCTGCGTTAAAATTTCCTGACTCACATCTTACTTCATCAGACTGTAACTCCTTTTAAACTATTTTTACAGCTTTGGGAGCCCGAGCCGCCGCGGTTTGCAGTATCAGGACAACGAAGGGGGGGGGGGAGTACATATGCTCTAAATACTACATAAATAACAAACGTTGACTTTACTTTGAAAGCGTCGAGGGAAAGGCCTGGTGGTTTAACTAGTGATTCTCAGTCAGTCAACAGGAAATTATTGGCTGCCTTGGGAACCATCAAGCACGATTATCCCGTGACCCGAGGGTGGCGGGGTTACGTGGGCGGGCAGGGCACGACCAACCACCCTAGCGCGCCCCCCCCCCCCCCGGCCCCCTGGTCCAAAACAGTCCAGTGGCACCTTTAAGACCAAGTTTTATTCAGGTACAAGCTCTCCCTCCTCTGCGAGGA
>NW_015168705.1:182833-202119 GCF_001447785.1 Gekko japonicus
TTTCCTCCCCCCCCCCCCGGAGCCATTTGTCCCCTAAGGAAGAAAACTTGCCCCCGATGATCGGCTTAGCCTCCACGAGTAAGAGCCTCCCGTGAGTTGCTTCCTGTGGGGAAAGCACCTCACCCCCCTCCCCTCCTCCGTCCCCGGCTAAACCAGAAGAGCCGTGGAAGAGAAGAAAAGTTGCACCCGGGGCTCCGTTCCCGCTCCACCTCTGAGCAAAGGGAAGGGAGGGCGAGCGTGTGTGTGTGTGTGTTTGCTTGCAAGGGAGGAGGGGAAATGTTGCTGCTCGCCTTCTCCCTGGAAACGCTGGCGGGGCTGAGGCCAAAGTGAAGCTGCGGGCGAGAAACTTTCGTTGCCCGCGCCTGGGCTATGAGCGACCAGTGATGCTCCTTGAGAAGCAGCAGCAGCAGCAACGGCGGTGGCGGGCTGTGCTGGTGCCGCATTGTGTTTGCTGAGGCTCCTCCTGGGCGGTGGGGGCTCAGCAGCGTCCTACGAGGAGGAGGAGGCGGTAGCAGCGGCAGCGGCACCAGCAGCCTCCACTCGCCCACCTCCACCAGTGCATCCCCGAGAGAGTGCTGGCTGGTGCGTGCTCTCGCTCTTTCTCTCTTCTCCGGCCTCAGTGCAATGTGAAGCTTGCACAACCCTGGTTTGCCAAGGACTTGAGGCTTCAAGCTAGTAGTAGTACATGCATCCGATAATCATCTTCTCCTACAAAATGGATTTTAGCCAGAACAATCTGTTTGGTTACATAGAAGATCTGCAGGAACTTACTATTATAGAAAGGCCGGTACGCAGGAGCCTAAAGGTATGTATGTCGATATGTAATGGGGGGGGGGGGTAATCTATAGGTCTCTGTCCCCTAAAGGGGGGGTTTTGTAAAATTCTTTCAAATCAAATGGCATTTCAGATTGGGATCTGTTGCACAAGCTCAGCTTGTTTTAATTTGAGTTTGATAGATATTGGTAAGAAGAATTCAGTGTTTTCCCATAATGTTATCCGAAATACAATTTTACATACAAGAGAAGCAGCCCAGATGCTGTGTGCTTTGAACTTGAATAAGGTTTTATGCTTATATAATTTTGCATCTTTGGTGTTCTCATGTGTGTCATTCCTTAGAGAAAGTCAAATTCTCAGTTCAAGTGCACTGCCTGATTTTTTGAAACATTATCAGAAATGCCAAGGCTTAAAAACCAAAGGCCTCAAAACATTCTGCCTTGGAACAGTTTTATAGATTTCCCGGAGATGGTTCCAGAGAAAGTGACTTAAAAATTACAGCCTGTCAGTCCGATTGAGGAAATGGGCAGGGAACACAGCTAAGTAGATTGGAAGGTATAAAGTCCTGTGTTCAGTCCTGACATTGCTAGTTAAAGGGTCACAGCTTGTCTGAGAGAGAACCTTGCCGCCAGTTGGAAAAGACAGGAAGACTGGACTTGGTGGTTTGCTGGTTCTGTACAATAGCAGCTTCATAACCGAAGAGCTCTTGAATTTTCTGTGGGTATCCACTTACTTGCAAACGCTCTGGTCTTTTAGGCTGTAGAGCATAATGCCATCATGCAAGGCATGCTTACTTTAGAACAGATCACACCAACCACAGAGATAAAAGGGGGAAAAGTCTTTGCAGATCTACTCAGAAGTAAGTTGCATTGTGTTCAATGGGGCTTACTCCTAGGAAAGTGTTTTTAGGATTACTGCCTGTGTTTATAATGGTATTGGGTAAAGAACTAGATTGGAGAGATTATAACATGGATTTAAGAACTTAATAATGTTAATTTGTGTTTCACACTTGACAGACACCAGAAGAAATAGAAAGACTGACAGTTGATGAAGAACTCAATGACATTGAAAGGGCTGTTTATCTGCTCAGGTACTTCTTAAGATGTTATTTTGGATTTTTTTTTACATTACCTTTTTAAAATGTTAATGTTTCCACCATCATGCTTCATTCATTTTTGTTTTTGTGTTTGTATAATAGTGGCTTTTTTCAAAGTGTGTGATACTAATAGTCCACCGAATGTACATGGAGCAGTTGCATAGGGATGCTTTGTGCAACTGCAGATGCTTTGTTATCTGTTGGCTTTTTGTTTGCCCCTCCTCTTTGGCCAGCTGTCCTGCTATAGGGTTTTTAAGGATTACCAAATTGTAGTAGTATTGACTCTTCAACAACAAGAAGGATTGACAAGACTAATAACTTCATATTCATAGTACAGCTTTGCTTCGGAGACTTTGGAGGAAGGAACTTTTTAAGGGATCTGGAAGGCCCCAGATAGCATTCATTGTCTTTCTAAGCAGTGTGACGCTGTTCTGTGGCCTTTGACTTGAAAGGGTGTAACTCTCTTTAGGATTGCACTAACTGATACTTACCTATGTAGGGTATTTTGTCCCTTACCTCCCTTCTCATCTCCTTGAAACTCTTACTTACAGATCTTTAGGTGACTTGAGCATTAATTGTCTGCAACTTATTCCTTTTGCCTTGCCTTAGATATCATCTTTGAAGGAGGTGCTGTGCTGAAGGATTTTGATTAAAACACATTTTTATACAGTGCTCAGTAATTGAAGTGCCAGCTGTAAGCTTCCTTTCAGTTTGATCAGCTATTTTTAGAACTCTCTAGAGCCATGTTTGCCTCGATCTTTAAAATGTAGTTTGTGCTCTGCTAATATTATCAGTTTGTCACTCATCAAGTCAGCATTTTAAGCAGCCGGTTACACATTTGGTAACATTTGCAGAAGGGCTGTGGCTCAGTGGTAGAGCATCTGCTTGGTATGTAGAAGGGCCTGGATTTCATCCATGATATCTCCGGGTTTGTTTTTCAAGATCAGGCAAGAGGTGATGTGCAAGCCCTCTGCCGTTCTGAGTAGATGAGGAGACAATACTGACCTTGGTGGACCAATGGTCTGATTCAGTACAAGGAAGCTTCATGTATTCATTGGTCTAGCATTATCGTCCACCTTGCCCTGCCCCTTCAATTTCTCATCCAAATGTTATTTAAAAGAATTTGTAGCTTGAATATACCATATTGTTTTTTCAATGCTCTGCATAAATGCTATATAATTTATTCAAATATCTGAGTATTCATGAAATCCGGGATATGCTTCCATGTTGTTTGGATATATGAAGTAATTTTTGTGTATGGCTTTTCCTGCTTCCACTACACTCAGTTCAGTCTATGAATGTAAAACAAAATCTTTAGTGAATAGTTAATTTCAACAGATCAGAGGAAGCCATTTTCTGTAATGTGCTTTTCTGTGTGTTGGGGACTCCATGACCAATGCTGGCTCATGCCTATAGCTTTCTTCATGCACTGAAGGGAATAAGAGTGTGAAGCGTCATCTCTTGTGATTGGCAGCCAATAAGAAACCTCTGGGTTGGATGGGCCTGGAGTAAGTACAAGGAGCTCAGCCTTCTGCCTTTGTCTCGTCATCAAAGCCAAATCTTGTGAATGCCACACTTCAGCAGCTGCTAACCTTAGGGACCCTGCGCCACGGCACTTTCCAAATATAGATTTGGGTACAGGTCTCTACGGATACCGGGTCCTGACACCACAGTACCTGACATTTTCCATAGCGGTAAATGCTTTCTTTCCTTTCCTGGTTTGGGATCACATGTTCAGCAGTGTCATCACTCGAGCTTTGTCTTGTTCCGTGCCATTTTCAAAGTGGGAGCCATTAGCACGGAGGCACAGTTGCTAGGGGCCCTCTCTGACCCCACAGAATCCGGCTTCTGTGTGTCTCGATTGTGTGGGCATGGATTGAAATAATGTCTGCTGCCCAATCAGTGCCGAAAAAGCAGCTCTGGAGGCAGTCATTAGTGACTCAGTAGCACTCCTTCCTTACTGTTGAAGTAGTCTGTGGGTGCAAGACAAAGGCTTTTCTCCTTCTCCTCCAAGGAGTAGAAACAGGTGACAGTCTGCCTGTGAGAGAAGAAGATTAATGTGGTTCCAGTGGATGCATGTGTGTGTTTCTGAGTGTGTCTGTAGGCTGCAATTGTTACTTCAAGCATAAGGAGTCTGATTAGGATGAGTTAGTAACTGCTTATGTAGCGAAAGAGCTGCTAAGATTTATGTACACAGCCATTAAATATTTGCTTTTCTGTTGCTTTTATTCTTATTTACTTTTCAATTTCCTTCCGTCCCACCACACAACTTGTTCAGGGAATGGGTTGAATGGAGTGCCGGAGTGGTGTACTGCTTAAAATGTCAGATTAGGAACTGGGAAATCCAGGTTTGAATCTCCGCTTGTGTCATGGAAGCTCGCTGGGTGACCATGGGCCAGTCACACACTCTCAGCCTAACCTACCTCACAGGGCTGTTGTGAGGATAAAACAGAGGAGAGGAGAATGATGTAAGCCACTTTGAGTCCCCACTGGGGTGAAAGGCAGGATATAAACAAAGTAAATAATTTTGATGGGGCATTTTGGCCTTTAGCAGGAGGGGGAAGATGGAGAATTTGTGTTTCCATTGACCAAAGTGCTTCTGTCTGTGGAAATTTTAGGTGGGATATAAACAGATAACTGTGCCCAGATGTAATTCCACATATTGGTGGTTATCTGCATATGACTGGTCCTTTCACAGGATTCACTCTTTCTTGGCAATTATGTATTTGGTTTATTTTTTTTTCCCTTTTGAGACAGATAATGAAATGACTGTATTGTTTGGGGCCCAAGTAATTGTCCCAGTGTAGCAGTACTATGCCTTGTTTGAGAAATAAGAAGACTTGGATCCAGAGGAGGATTTTTGTGAATAGAAGCTGAGTGGGTGGGGCGGCAGAACTGCAACTTCTCCCTCATGCTATTCCACTGTTCCCCCAGGACTGGCATTTTGGGAACATTTGGGGCTGCAGTGAGGAAGAGGAGGTTGGGAAGTCAGTCACTGGTGATGGAAGGCCCGCCCATCAGTGGAAGTTACCACTGGATCCAAGCCATCCTGCTCCTCAGTCCATTGCCTTTTTTCTCTCCAGTGATACTGACCTTGTCTTCCATGTTGATCGTTTATCCTATAGCGCTCTGTGTAATGCACCTCTTGTAGGCTGACCAAATTCTCCAGATAAACTTTTTCAAGAACCTCCTAAGCACAGTTTGTCCTATTGAAATCCATATGCAACGTATTAACCTATATGCAGAAGAAAAATATCAAACCCTTGTGTGTATGTTTTGATCAAGCACTTTGTCATAGGGGAGCCCATGCTTGAAGACCAATAAAATCCATTAGCATGTTTGGTGTTGTTCTATCTAAACAATAATGTTAAGAGTTGTAGTAAAAGAGCCAGTTTGGTGTAGTGGTTAAGTGCGTGGACTCTAATCTGGGAGAATCAGGTTTGATTCCCCACTCCCCCACTTGCAGCTGCTGAATGACCTTGGGCAAGCCATAGTTCTGTCAGAGCTGTTCCTGAGCTCTCTCAGCCTCACCTACCTCACAGGGGGTGTGTTGTGGGGAGGGGAAGGGAAAGGAGTTTGTAAGCCACTCTGAGTGAAGGGGCGGTATAAATCCAATCTCTTCTTCTTCTTTTTCCTTCTGCAGAGTATTGCTTATTCTTATCTATGAACTGTGCTGTCATTCTTCAGTGATCTGTGTTTCTCCTGAAGACTAAATTTTTGCTTGTTCTTGAAATCCTGTTTTCTTTCCGTTTGCTAATACCCAATTAAACATCTTTTAGCCTGTTTCTGGCAGAATATCACTATTGGCTTGACAGAGCAATGTACTATATATAAACCAGACCATAGTGAGAAAATGGGCACTATCAGATAGGCACTGGAGATATAGTATGGAGAGGATTCTGTAACAAATATTTGCTATATAATCCTTTCTATACTATACTTCAGGTGCCTGATAGTGCCCATTTTCTCACCATGGGCTGATTTATACTGTACTTGTGCACATAGGCCATACATATGGTAGATGCCTTAGTGGGCCTGCATGTGTGCTATACGTGTGTGGTGGGGGCAGGAGTTCTCACACGTGTTTAATGTTTATAATGAATTGAATCTTATCTATGTATTATTGAACACAAGTAGATCCTGCCTTCATGATTCATCTGCCGCCCCCACCCACCCTTTTTTTGGTGGAAGGACAATGTGAGTGAGACTTACTTGCATACAAATGTATGCACTGTCAGGATTGTGCAAGTCTGAGGCTTGCTTCCTTGTTCAGTTGTACATAGAGTTAAACTGGCATGGTGTTAATTGGCTCACAGGTAACAGATTGCTGCTGTGTACTAAATCGGTGCCAAATGGTAGAGCTGTATTTATTTGGCAAGAAAAAGCCTGACTTGTTTGGAAACCTGGCCTCCCAACTTTGCTTGCGTATATTCCATTTGAAGTATTGCACCTTTACCTATGCATCCTTCTAAGGAGATGCATCCCTCTGAGCCCACTGAAGTCAATGGGTTTAGCAGGGTGCCCACTCTCCTTAGGAACACACTGCTAAGTGTGCTAGATATGACTGGCAGAGCAATGAATGCCATTTCTGGTTTGTAGAGAAACCTATATCTTGAAGGTAACACCGAAGTGATAGGCTTTCTTTGAGATGGTGCCATGCCGTGATTCTCTTGTGCATGTTGTGTTGCTCTTCCGCAATGGTGTATTTTGTAATAAATAGATAGGAACAGAACTGGTTCAAACAACAACCTCTTCATTCCAATATTATACCATGTCAGTGGCCACATGTTAACATTTCAACAGCACGAGGAGCATTCTGTTCTCATTAAACCTCCTGTCCTTCATGAACCCATCCATCATTTTTCAAGAACTTTGGTATACCAGCCCCGTTGATACTATAAATACCACAGTGCTGTGTTTCACAGGGCACAGTGAGTACAGACTTTGTCAAAAAAACTGCCATAGGAAGAGATGTCACTTTTCCAAGGCAAGTGGCTGATTTCAAGACTGGCTTGTACTCAGGCCTGGGTGAAAACATGCTCTATCCTAGTACCTCAGATTAAAAATACAAAATACTCCACTAAATTATGTTTCACTGATGAAACAAAAATACTGTAATTGAGAAACAATTTAAATATGAAATATAACATTATTCATGTAAATCCATAGTATGTTTCCACAATGAAACACTAAATACATCCACTTCAGATGTTGTACCTTGTAAGGCTTATTTAGTATTTATTTCTGTTTATTTTTTATTCGGTTAAATTTCTTTCCCTTCTGTCTTATTCAGGATCCCTAGAGCGTTTTACAACATCTTGAATGTAACTTCTGCATGGCCCTGTGCGCCTGTTACGGTCATCAGGCAACCATCTGTTGGCCACCCCAGCACTAAGGGTGGCCTGTCTGGCATTGACCAGAGCTCAGCCTTTTTCCATTTTGGCTTCGCCCCCCCCCAGAGATCCTCTAGAGGCGCTGCAAGGCCTGCCAGTTTGTCAGGGCTTTTGAGGGGTTTTTAATGGTAGGCATCTTTTAAGGGGGGAGGGAGGAGAGATTTGGGGTTTGCTGGGTTTTTTTTACTGAAAATGTTTTGAACTAGTATTGTAAGCCACCTTGAACCAAGAGGAAAGGTGGGATATAAATGTTTTAAGAAACAGACAGATAAATAATGTACATAACCAGAAACTGCGAAATGATCACTATTCAGGAGCCAAGTAGCTTGTGATTTAACCACCAAAGGCCTCCTTTTAAAAAGGACTGCTTAGCATGTGTGAAAACATGGGTAGAGAAGGAGTCAGGAGGACCTTCCTTGTCAAGGCATTATAGAATCACTAGCAGTAAAGCCCGTTGTGGAAATAAATACAACAGGATCTAGAAAGAGGCTCTGGGGGAGTGCTCTGGCTTTGGGCAAACAGTGTCTTTTTGCTGTGGTGACCTCAGCAGGGTATAATGGCAGAGTCCACTGTTTTCTCCAGAGGAACTGATCTCTGCTCCCTGAAGAGCAGCTGTAATTTTGAGTGATCTGTAGCCCTCACCTGGAAATTGGCAACAATTGTTACCCAGGACGAAATGGCTGGTTTGGAGGGTGGAGTCTATGGCATTCTACCTGTCTGATGTCCCACCCCTCCGCAAACCCCACCCTCTCCAGGCTCCACCCCTCAAACCCCCAGGAATTTGCCAGCCTGGAGTTGGCAACCCCATCTCCTTCCCAGCTAACCATCAACCTACCATTATCTGCCCCTTTGACTTCAGCTGACTTCCGCCCTCCCTTCTGCAGAGCAATTGTAATTTTGAGTGGTCTCCAGCCCTCACCTGGAGATTGGCAACAATGGTTCCCCATGAGGGACTGAGTGGTTTGGAGGGTGGAGTCTATGGCATTGTACCTGTCTGAGGTCCCACCCCTCCTCAAACCTCACCCTCTTCAGGCTCCATCCCTCAAATCTCCAGGAATTTCCCATCGGGAGTTGGCAACCCTATCAGGATTGGCCCCAATATGTTTTCTCCCAAAGGGCAAAGTAGGTGACTGGACCAAACTTAGTTGCCTACCAACAGGCACTGAGGGGAAAGTAGGGTTGCCAACTCTAAGGAGGGAAATACCTGGAGGTTGGGGGGGTGGATTCTGTAGAGGGCAGCATGGGGGGGGCGGGGGCGGAAGGACTCAGCAGGTATAATGTCATAGGGTCTACCCTCCAAAGCAGCCATTTTCTCCAGGGGAAACTGATCTCTGTCATCTGGAGATCAATTGTAGCAGTGGGAGATCTCCAGGTCCCACCTGGAGATTGGCAACCCTAGGGGAAAGTCAGCTGCACAGCAGGGGGTTGAAGAGAATGGTTTGATGGGTGCTGGGCCAAGATTGGCAACAATAGTTCCCCAGGAGCAAATAGCTGGGTTGGAGGGTGGAGTCTATGGCACTGTAACCTGTCTGAGGTCCCCCTCTCCGGCCTCCACTCCTCAAATCTCCAGGATTTTCCATACCTAAAGCTGGCAACTTTATCTCCTCCCCTCTCAGTAGCCTCTTATTTTGCCTTAAATTGGTTTTGATGCCAGCAGAGTGAGAAAATGCCAGAGGCTCTGGGTGGGTGCCTCATCGTAAATGCACCAAACAATTCCTAAAGATTTGCCAAAACACTACTCTGTCGACAAATTGCAGCACTTTGAATTAGCACCAGAGCTTTAAGAGCTCTCCAGCTGTCACCTGGAGACTGGCAACAGCTTGTTTGGAGGGTGGGGAGTATGGCATTGTATCTGTCTGAGGTCCTCCTCTTTCTCTTCCTTCTCCTCCTCCTCAGACCCCACCCTCAGCAGGCTTCATTCCTAAACTATCCTGGAAGTTTCCAACCTGGAGTTGGCAACCCTATGTCCTTTCCAGGCAACCATTAGCCTAACCTTTATCTGCCTGTCTGTCTTCAAGTTTACTCCCCCCCCCCCTAGCCTCTGCCTAGGGAAAGCAGCTGTCATCATTCTCCTCTCCCCCTATGAGGTATGTTAAGGTTGAAAGTGTGTGAATGGTCCATAATTCCCCAGGCAGCTCTTAAAACATGTTCCTGGGACCTACACACCACCAGACATTCCAACTGCCTTGCGGGTGGGGGGGGGAGTATGAGGTGTGGAATGGAGTGAAGCCCAATCAGCTTCCATATGCAAAAGACCTTGAAGGTTCCATATGCAACTGACATTCCAACTGCCTTGCGGGGAGGGGGGTGAGTTTGAGGTGTGGAATGCAGTGAAGTCCAATCAGCTTCCATATGCAAAAGACCTTGAAACGCTGGGCGGGACTGCACAAAGCAGCCAGTCAACCCAGCCAGCGTCTTCTGAGTGGCAGTTCTTCCAGCCTAACACTAAAGGCGGGCATTTTAGAATGTTCATATAGAATGTTCTTACTCAATTATATATAAGGAGAGATGGCATTCCTATTGAGAAGGGCTTTTCTCTTGTGACCACCCACTGTACCTCCAATGATGGGGGTACCCAGACCTTTGAAGGTGACCCTGTTGTCTGGGTAAGTGCATATGGGAGGAGGTTCTTGTGGTGGGACAACACTCACACCTGGCCAGATATCTTTTGAGGCAAGACAACGGGGGCAGGCAAAGGCCCTCTTGGGAAACAAGAAGGGGATACTGATTGCAAGGGTCTGGCCATGTACAAGGCACCTGTGGCTGGCTTGGAGGGGGGCACCTCCCAGAATGTGGAAACAAACCTTTGTCCAGGAAGGAGAGCTGGTAAGGACAGCGAGGGTGAAGAACCGACAATGACACATGCCCAGGAAGCACCTTAAATGGACTGTCTGGTGGGTGGTAGTCCGGAAGTAGAAAGAGAGGGAGTGTGGGAGCTTGTAAGCTGGCTTGAGTTCCACAAGGGAAGAAAGTGGGTTAATAAATGTTTTAAATAAATAAGCTTCCTTTGGAGCATCAGCTGGGAACTTCCTGTGGATGCAGGAATATTATTTCGTATTCATTGGCAGTGAATAAAGCCACAGTGATTCTCTCATGCTTTTGAGTCTCCTTTAGTTTCTGAAGCACCCAAAGCTAGTACCATGGAGCGAAAGCCACTGCCTAGTCTCTTGTGATCTGCCACTCTAAATCGTCACACACCAATCCTGATCATAGTGGTACTGAAGATGCTCTATTTCCAGACCATTTAAAGCTTGGATACATTTATTTATTGATTGATTTCTTTCAATTATATCCCATCCTCCCTGCAAAGCAGGCTCAGGGTGGATTCCAGCCTATAATAATCTGCCGAGTGCAGATTTACAACATAAAAACAAAATAACAAAATACATGCAATAAATACAATAAAATAACTACAACACTAGATACTGTAAAATAAGTTTTACCTCAACAGACACATAAGAGCGACTCATGGGGGGGGGAGGCCAGATTGAGTTGGATACCCACTCCCTCAACTGAAGGTCTGGAGGAAGAGCTCCATCTTGCAAGCCCTGTGGAACTGTAAAAGCTCTTGCAGGGTCCTAATTTCTGATGAGAGCTCATTCCACCAGGCAGGGGCCAGGGACATGTAATTAAAATTGTACTTGGGGGTTGTCTGGCCACCTGTATAGAATAAAAATGGCTTCCAAGTGACCAAGCAGCAAAACAATGTAAATCCTCCCCTCTTTAGGCTACGAACAGCTAACATAGAGGTCCAGGTAGTGAGGCTATAAAAAAGGTTGTGGGCTAGTGACTTTGCAGACCAATTTGGAATAAATAAAGGATGTATAAGCATATGGAAATTGTAGGGAATGTGATAATGTATTGGCCCTGTCCTTGCAAAACAACACTTAGTTGTAATGTTTGATGAAGTGGGCTCTGGCCTCCAGAAGCTGAAATTACCAGAAATGTATTAAGTTTTATAAGCTGCAGCAGATGAGCATGGCTAGTATTTTCTGAACAAGACTGGCATCAGAAAGCTGAGATACTGTTTGCTTTAGTGGTTACAGCATTTGATTCCCCAGGCTAGTCCCTGTCTACCTCATAGGGGTGCTGAGGTGAAAAAATAACAGGGCCACATCTGCTGCCCAGAACCTCTTAAAAGAAGGCTGGAATAAAATCTAATACATAAATATTGTGCTCAGTTGACATCAGTGTGGTCAGAAGCATAATAACAATTGTATTTACACAGCTCTTGTTGAGTATTCAAAATACTTCTCATACATTATCCCTGTGTCCTTGCAGCTCAGTAAAGTAGGTCAGCTTTAATACCCCCATTTTGGAGACCGTGGGAGTGTGTGAAGGGAGGACATTGGCTTTCCTAAGGCCACTTTGTCATACTTCTTGGCTGAGGTGAGATTTGAAATGTGTTAGCTGCCATACTGCCCAAACTCGGCAGTCCATGGGTTTTCATATTCTGTCACGGAATAGCCTTTGGCTGTCTCTCTGGTGTTTTTGTGTCCACTGCTTTATCCTTACTGAGGTTATAAAGATTAGGAAACTGATTTTCCGTTTAGGGCTTCTCATGAGGGAAGGCACGTGGGGCTGGAAGATTTTCCTGTTCTTTGATACGACCTTCATTTCTAATGGTTTTGCCTTATTCTAAGATGAATTTTCCACATGTAATCTGAAGAGCCACTTGAGTCCCTTAGAGAACCCTAATTGGAATATGTGCCTTAATAAGACTTGTATTTGGCTTTCAGGAGAGCCTCAAGAGATTTTGTTTTGATGATCTCAATACCTTTTTTTATGTTTTGCAACTTATCCCCCACCCCCCATCAACCAAGGCCTCTTAAAAAATAGCATTAAGTTTCTAAAGAAGTATCTTGGGGAATTGTGTGGTCTTATTAAAACGGTTTTGGGAGGGGAAACTGTTTACTGCCTATTATTCATTTATTCTTGCAAAATGTCATTAGAGGTGTCACTCAAGATAACAGAGGAGAGTCTAACTAGGTATGTATCTATTTATACATTATATTATCCCAGATTGTGTCAGGAACATCATGCATCAAATCAGCCAGATACTAGGAACAGGAAAACCAAATTTCTTCTCTCAACCCTTGTATCAGTAATGGATTTTGTTTCTTTAGCAAAAAGGCTTAAAACTTAAGCACTTTCTTTTTGGGCTTTGGCTTTTGAAAAGAAGGTGGAGACAGGAATAAAGGAAAAATAAATGGAGTGAAGAGATTGAAATGGACCAAATTAAACAACCAGTCTCTTTCAAACATAAAATGTGGTCTTCCAAAACAGGTAGGCAGGAGATTTAAGGCAAGAAAAGAAAGTACTTTTTCACACCCAGCCTGTAATTAATCTTGGAACCTCATGGCTGCACACAGCTGTATAGGGCTGGGCTTTTGACTGGTCAAAAGAAGTGTGGCCAGTTGATTGGTTAAATATTGGTCCTTTATTGCTAGATAATGGTTCACTGTTTGTAGCATTCATAGTATTTACAACAATACAAAAAGGATCAACAAGTTTCATACTTGAGCAAAAACTATATTTAGACCTTAAGATCCACCTTAAGATCTCCTTAAATGAGGTGAGATCTGTGACTGCCAGGGCAAGAATATTTTTGCATGGTTGTCCTGCCCTTGTGGAATGGGCTACTATTTGAAGGGAGGGCTGCCCCTTATCCAATTCAGGCATCAGTTTACGACTGTATTGTTTAGACTGGCTTTTCCTGAATGGTTCTGATGGTGTTCAACAGTGCAGTCCTAAGAATACTTTCCTAGGGGTAAACCCCATTCAAGAGACCTGAGTAGGATTTTGCGTAGTTCCAACTCACGATTGCTCTCTGATTGTGTTACTGTTTTAAATTTGACAGTTTAATTCACTAGTTTTACTGTAAACCGCCTTGAGCAGTGAGGAAAAGTGGTATAGAAATATGCAAGGAAGTAAGTAAATATTGAATTGGACCCCA
This sequence comes from Gekko japonicus, assembly GCF_001447785.1. Lineage (NCBI taxonomy): Eukaryota > Metazoa > Chordata > Lepidosauria > Squamata > Gekkonidae > Gekko > Gekko japonicus. The sequence goes on from NW_015168705.1 coordinate 196,053, forward strand.
TCAGCTTTTTCATTTGGTGAAAAGGGGAGGAGGGGTCCCCTTGGGTTGCCTAAAAAGGCTATGCTGGGGATCATGGGACCTGCCTGAACAAAAGCCATATGCAACTGAGGCTGTAGAAAGAAGACGAGCTGGGTACAATTGAGTGAAAAGGCCATTAACTGGATCAAAGCCATAAACGTTTATTGTGAAACTATTAAATTAATTTTAAAATCCCATTGCAATGAATTAAAGTTGGTAAACAGAAGGGTGACAACCTGAAGCCACAAAGTTTTGTATGAGTAAAAAAGTTCAAAATGTGTTTAAACAGTTAAGAGTAAAACAACCGATTGACCCCCAAGTGATTACAAACAGTTGAAAAATCAAGTAAAACATCAGAGAGATGGATCGAGCATTAAAGGCCTTAGGAAATGAAAGCTTAATCTGGCATTGAATTGGTTCCCTATAACTCCTAGCTCTTCATCTCTACCAGATCGGCTCTTAAGATGACTTCCCTTTTATATGTGGGAGGTGTAGCAGGCTCATTTTAAGGACCACAAAGCAACACAACTTAATGAAAAATGTAGAAGACAAGCACTTTAGGGAAGGAGGGGGAGGATGGCAGGAGAAACATTAGTTCCCAGGAATAGTTGATGTGGTACATAATATTGATACCTATTTGTAAATTATTGATAACAGAATCTGGGGGGGGAAAGTTAAAGTTTTATATAAATGGGGAGAGACCTAAAAGTAGGCAAAAACTGGGCAACAGTGGCTCGGCATCCATAGAGAAACAGAGTTTTTCCTGAGTAATACAAGTGCATATGGATAGGGATACGATTCCAGTTAAATAGGGAGCATCCAGATAGATGTAATCTCATTGCTGTACCAAATGTAGTGAAGCTAGAACCAGTTGTCTGTATTTGTTTATTTGAAGCATTTTGACCCACACCTAAAATCTCACAAGTCAGCTTGCAAAAATTAAACCAATAATACAGCAATAAAAAAGCAAATAAAAAGCTGTATTCGTAGTGGAACCTTTGAAGATGACTGTGATCTGTGGGGTAGAAGCAAGTGGTTCCAATTTTTTTGTGGCTTTAAAGGTGAAAACCAGCACTATGAACTATGGTGAGAAAGAAATATGTAATCAATGTTATGTGAGATTTGTTCTCTATAATTGATATCAGCTAGCAATCTTGCTGGTGCATTTTGAAGCAACTGAAGGTGCCAGATAGTTTTCAAATGCAGCTCTATGTAAAGTACACTGTAGGACTCTAACCTATATGTGATTAGAGCATTGGGTGACTGTAGCCACATCATGCTTCTCAAACTGTCTATGAACTGAATTATGGTAAACATGCTACATGCCACAAAGGAAACCTGAGCCTACATTTTTAGGCAAGGGTCTAATAGCACCTCCAAGCTACTTCTTCATGGCAAGTGTAACCCTATGTAGAGCAGGCAGACTCCTTGGTCCTTGATTATATTATTGATCTGCAGCATCTCAGTCTTGTCTGGGTTGAGATATGGCTTCACATGCCATTTGGCAAGTACGCTGATGGCAGCATTATGTTGAAAACTCCTCCTAGCCCCCCCCCCCAGAAGTAACAACTGTGGCTATTGTTTGCCAAGGTCTGTGTGCCTTGACTCTCCTCCTTTCAAATGGTCTCCCAGAACTGTGGACCATAATTGCTCCTGAACAGCCCTAGATTTTAAATAAAAGTGAAGCTGTCAGTTTAAATGCAGTGTGGTACCATAAGAAATGAAATATTATATGCTTGTTATAATTGTCACTTTTCATATTGAAGAGAAATTAATTAAGGGGAAGGAAAGAGCAAATGACTTATGTATGCAGTGTACAAATACTGAAAGTATTAGTTATGTTGTCATGTGGGCATGAAGATGAAACAGTTGGCTTTAAGAGGAAGACAGAGAATGCTAGCACTGATGTTGCTGAGTTTTCGGATGAGGATGCTCTGAGCCAGTGTAAAGCAATGGATGAGTCACTTGTACACTGCTGCTTGTCCTGAAATTCTACCGATAATTGTAAACAGTGAAATCCTTCTTTTTGTTGTTATTTGTTTCTTCTCCAAGGGGAAGAAGTGAGACTTTTCCACCTCTTCTCAGTTTGAGACAAGTGTTTTGTTAAAAAAAAAAGTGTTTTTTCCTTCTGCATCAAGCAGGGCAAAAGAATGTGTGGATGAATGTGAAAAGAATTCTGTCTGGTTTTATATAGGCTTATTTTGATTCTTCCTTGAACCACAGATTGATATTTAATATCTGTATATTAAGAACCCTCTTGAATGCCACCTTAATACCATGTCAATTTTTTGGGGGAAGTGACGTTTCTCTTAAACCAGCTTGGTGTAGTGGTTAAGAGCAGTGGATTCTAATCTGGAGAACCGGGTTTGATTACCCACTCTTCCGTCACATGCAGCTGCTGGTGTGACCTTGGGTCAGTCACAAGTTCTCTCAGAGCTGTTCTCTCACGAGCAGTTCTTGGAAGAGCTCTCTCAGCCCCACCTACCTCACAGGGTGTCTGTTGTGGGGTGGGGAAGGGAAAGGAAATTGTAAGCCGCTCTGAGACTCCTTTGGGGATAGTGAAGGGTGGGGTATAAAATCCAATCTCTTCTCTCTTCTTCTTAAGAGATTGTGTACTGTATTTCCATTTTCCTCATTATAGTGATCAGGGCAACACACTGGTATACTTTGGATGTACCTACATGCTAACCTACTGGAGGTTTAAAATCTATAGAACTAGATTTGGAAGAGGCCTTTTAGGGCATCTAATCCTATCCAGTGTCCTGCTCAGTGCATGAAATCCAAAGCTAGAGCAATCGAGGCAGACCCTGGGCTTTCTAGGCTTTACCAAAAGACCTCCAGCAATGGGAGAACCCACTAACTCTTTAGATAACTGGTTCCATTGTTCTCAACTGCTCTCACCCTTAGGAATTTTCTCCTAATGTTCAGATGTGGTTTATGACTGAATACGAATAAAATGTTCTAAAATCTATAGAACTAGATTTGGAAGAGGCCTTTTAGGGCATCTAATCCTATCCAGTGTCCTGCTCAGTGCATGAAATCCAAAGCTAGAGCAATCGAGGCAGACCCTGGGCTTTCTAGGCTTTACCAAAAGACCTCCAGCAATGGGAGAACCCACTAACTCTTTAGATAACTGGTTCCATTGTTCTCAACTGCTCTCACCCTTAGGAATTTTCTCCTAATGTTCAGATGTGGTCTACCCTCCTGTAACTTAAGCTCCTTGATTCTACTCTCAGGCCTGTAGCTACAGTGGGGCCTCTTGGGGCCTAGCCCCCTGACTTACCACCAGTTGCTCCCTGACTTACCACCAGTTGCCCCCTGAATTCCCATTTTTAAATTTTGTTTATGGTGCTTGTCGCTGGCTGCAGCGGCTCCTTCTTGCCAGCCGCGGCCGCTCTCTCGTCAGCTGGGCTCACCTCACCTCACCTCTGTGCTCAATGTCCCAGCTCATTGTGCCAGTGTGAAGATAGCAACAGACAGAGCGAGTGGGGAGCCTGGCTCCAGTGGTCGTGGGGATCCAGCAGCAGCGATAGGCAAAGGATGTGGGGCTGGGGCACGGGTGAGCACTGCCTGGGAGCTGATGGGCTGGCTGTGTTGGCATGAGGGGGGAAGAGAAGGCTGTGGTTCCCTCTGTTGGGGCTGGAGAGGACCCAGCGGCATGTGTGTTCGGATTGCAGACTGCTGGCTTTCACCCCAGGAGGCGGGTTGCTTGGAGTGTGTGTGTGTGGGGTGTGTGTGTATGTGTGTGTGCAGGGTGCCCCCCAACTCATTCAAAGGCCCCCCAAATTAAAAAATCCTGGCCACGGGCCTGTCTACTCTTGCCCTCTGGAGCAGGAGATGAGTTTCTCACCTTTTCTCTATTTTTTCCCCTTCACTCCCTCCCCCATCTCATTTGTTTTAGGTGACACCCACTTTATTCAGCCTGTCCTTGTAGAATTTGTTTTCCATTGTTTTCCAGGCCTTCTACAATATTTGTTGCCCTCTTCTGAACCCATTCCAGTTAGTCTACATCTTTCTAAAAGATTAGCACATGGTATAGAACATCATGCTCCAGATGAGGTCTCATTATGGATAGGAGTGGAACTGTTATGACTATGCTGCTGTTAATGCAGCCTAGCTTTCATCAGCCTTTCTCAGCCACATCTTGCTGCTTCGACTGCAGTCTTGAAGATCTTTTTGCGTGTGCTACTGCCAAGTTAGGAGTCCCCCATCCTATTCCTGTGCATTTGATTATTTTTGCCTAAATGTGGAACAATGTAAATGTCTTTCCCGAAACCATTCTGAATTTTATTTCTGCCTTCTAAGGTGTTGGTCATCTGCAAATTTAATGATTCCTTCCACATCTTCATGCAAATCATTGATAAAAATGTTGACGAAATCGGTGAAATAAATTAATAGGAGAGTCTAGTGCCTTGAACCCTTATACATCATTGGTCTGATGTAGTAAGACTGTTCACTATTCATATCTTTGTAAATGTGTATCGCAACTCTTGGGCTTTCTTTAGTGCCCCCTCAGAAGCTGTTATACTGCAGATATTATTGTACCGCAGCTGCGGAAGGATGTTAATTCAATTATTGGACCTGGCTCTATGTATACAATCAAGATGCATGTAAAGGAAGATGCATTTCTTTTAATAAAACATAGCAATCTAATTTTAGTAAATGGTAGGCTAGAGTAAAATGAAATAAAACTGACAATAACTTCAGTCATTAAACAAGTTTTGTTGGTTGACATCAGAACCTTGTGAAAGTAGAGAGGGGCTGTGAGCCAGAGAAAATGGGACAATGTATGTATGAACTTAGGCTAGCGAGAGATGCTAAAAACAACAAAAACGGTTCTTTTCTTATGTTCAAAGTAAGAAAAAGAGCAAGGACATGGTAGGCCCATTGCAAGGACAGGAAAGTGAAATTGTAACAGGTGATGAAGAGAGAACAGAACTGCTCAATTCCTACCTTTCCTCAGCCTTCTCTTGCAAGGGAAACAGTGCTCAACATGGCAAAAATGGAACATATGATGAGGGAAGAGAGTTTTAGCCTAGGATCGGCATAGGGGTAGTACATAAACACCTAGTTTCTTTAAATGAAGCTAAGTCCTCAGGGCCAGATGAACTGCATTCAAGGGTACTAAAAGAACTTGCAGATGTAATTGCCGAGCCTCTGTCCATTATTTTTGAGAATTCTTGGAGAACAGGTGAGGTGCCAGAAGATTGGAGGTGAGCAAATGTTGTCCCCATCTTCAAGAAGAGGAAAAAGGAAGATTCGGGTAACTACTGACTTAGAACATAAGAACATAAGAGACGCCAGTGTTGGATCAGGCCAAAGGCCCATCCAGTCCAACACTCTGTATCCCACAGTGGCCAGAAATACCAGTGCCATCAGGAGGTCCACCAGTGGGGCCAGGACATTAGAAGCGCTCCCAGTGTTGACCCCCTCCAAGCACCAAGGAGACAGAGCATCACTTGCCCCAGAGTCCCTATCTATACCTTGTGGCTAATAGCTAATAGCCACTGATGGACCTCTGCTCCATATGCTTATCTAATTCCCTTTTGAAGGGAATTGTAGCTGCCACCCCTTCCTGTGGCAGTGAATTCCATGTGTTAATCACTCTTTGGGTGAAGAAGTACTTCCTTTTATCCATTCTAACCCGACTGCTCAGCAATTTCATTGAGTGCCCACGAGTTCTTGTATTGTGAGAAAGGAGAAAAGTACCTCTTTCTCTACCTGCTCTATCCCATGCATAATCTTATAAACCTCAATCATGTCACCCCTCAGTTGTCATTTCTCCAAGCTAAAGAGCCCTAAGCGCTTTAACCTTTTCTCATAGAGAAAGTGTTCCAACCCTTTTATCATCCAAGTTGCCCTTTTCAGCACTTTTTCCAAAGCTATAATATCCTTTTTAAGGTGTGGTGACCAGAACTACACACCGTATCCCAAATGAGGTCGCACCATTGATTTATATAGGGGCCTTATGATATTGGCTGATCTGTTTTCAGTACCCTTCCTAATAATCCCCAGCATAGCATTGGCCTTTTTTATTGCAGTCACACTG